>NC_051180.1:129850781-129978880 GCF_013339695.2 Rhipicephalus sanguineus | reverse complement strand
AAAAAAAAAAAAAGTAATACATCGATTGTAACGCGCACCCCATTTTTCGTGAGAGAAAAGAACAAAAAAAAGTCCGTAGGAGTCAAACTTCGCACATTCAGAAGAACAAGTATTTGGGTTTTAAAGAACTGAAGTTTCAGAAAAGTAAAACACAGTCAAAAAGCGGGCCTTGCCACTAAAACTGTCACCACTACGGCGGCGATACGAGTCGCGTAATGGATCAGTCCTCGTCGCTGTCGGACAACTCCTTGTCGCTGTCAACACTCTTCGATTTCGGGAAACCGGCCCTGCTTTGGTCCACTGAGACCTTTTCGTGAAGCTTTGCTGTAAAAAATGTTCTGCTTCTGTTTGCGCCAGTCTCGCACGCACGTTTCGGGAACTCCGAACAATATCCGAACGACCGCGATGCGGCCCGATTTCCGTCAGTCTCTCTGCACATGTAATAACTATTCTTTTAAATGCGGCATCGTGGTACACTCGTCGAGTATTTGGAGTCGGCACTACCATGCCGTCGATGCGAACGCAGAACGGGATGACAATCTCCTCGGCACACGTACGAACTGAAAAAATGGCAGAAATGACCAAGGCGCGTAGGAGGCGGCCATTTTGAAATGTCGATGGCAATACGATAACCGAGTTTCTTTTTTTTTTTTCGGTACTCGATTCTAACGCGCATGCGATTTTTGGACTCGTTTTTCCGGAAAAAAGGTGCGCGTTAGATTCGAGTAAATACGGCAATTAGCTTGTTTTAAATGTTCTCAATAGCATGGTCCAAATGAGCAAGATCCTAATTATCGTACTGTTAATTAACAAGATCCTATTAGGTGGACTTAGTAATGTCCTAATTACATTATGATAATTAGCAAAGTCTTAATTATCAATGCTTTAGTTAGCATGAAGCATCAAGACTGACTAAGAACATGAAGAAGAAAACGAAGAGAGCCAGAGAGCGCGCTGGCTACTGATAGTTTCTCGTCGACTCCGCATGGCATAATGAAAAGCTTAAGAGTACCGCAGTAAAAATGCTGATCCGCACGTAGTATAATCAGCACATGTAATCACATCCCATCCATCTCAAGCACTACCACTTGACCTTTTCTTTATAACTTGATGGCAGCGTTCAGAAAAGAAAAAAAAAAAGAATGATAGAAAAAAAAGGATGATAGCGGTGCTCAAAAGAAGCGGGAGCGGTGTCCGGTTCCCGGTAAAGCC
Organism: Rhipicephalus sanguineus; assembly: GCF_013339695.2. NCBI lineage: Eukaryota > Metazoa > Arthropoda > Arachnida > Ixodida > Ixodidae > Rhipicephalus > Rhipicephalus sanguineus. Next base: position 129,977,668 of record NC_051180.1, on the reverse strand, counting down.
TAGCAGACGACAGCTGCCCAGGACCGCTCATAATGCACATGCCCGTATTCTCATTCAGTTCGCCGCTGCACTCCGTTGTACAGCGCTTATCGACTCGGCGGTCGATGCTCGCGCGTTCAGGTTTAAAAAATGGGCGGCTGTACATGCCAATGTAAGCAGCAAGCTATGCATGGTGGATTTAGCTGTCACCTATGACTGATAAGTCACAGTTAGAGGTCCCAGTTATATTATTAGTCCCAGTTATAAGCTTACTTGAGTAATGCATGCTGTTCATCTCATCTTTTCGTCCTATTAGTATAAGGCTAATGTGCAAAGACAAGAGCTATAATCGAACAGGATACTATACAGTAGACTTTCAGTAAATGGAAATCTTGCAGAACTGCTGCTAAATGGAACAACTGCTCCTAATATGATTGGTTTCATGCTTGGATTCTGCACCCCTGCTACTCTCTCTGTAAACGGAACTCCTGTTAAACGGAACACATTTTCCTGGTCCCTTCAGGTTCCGTTTAATGAATCTACTGTATTTTGCAATACAATTTTCGCTGAAACAACGTAAAGCATGCAGCAGCCCTTATGTACGTTTTGGGAAAGCCTGCACAGGTGCTTTCACTGTTTCATTAGCACCTCTGTTGCCCCTCCCCTACTAGGTAAGGGCACCTCTGCTACTAGGGGAGGGCAGAGGTGCCCTCCCCAAGTATCTAGTATGGGGCACCACAACGGAAGAGAACTTGGGCTGAATATATAGACCACAAAAAAAAAAGCTGTGCACATAATTACAGGTGTTCCACACAATGCACACTGCAAACCTATTTTCGAAGCCCTGAATTTACAACCAATGCCTGACATTTACAATTCGATCTTAAGAACCGATGTCATACTTGCTGAAAGAAACATCATTCTGTTCTTACTGATTTAGCATGTTTAACAGCCCACACCTGGAAAATGCCTTACACACATACTAACTATGGTCACCAAATAATGAGCTATTTACTGCCACTAACATTAAACAGCTTCTTACAATAAACCATTTATACCGTTCCTTTCTTTAAACATTTTTCTATGTGTCTTTTAAAATGCAAATCGACATCATCCTCCAAGACATGTTTTGATATTGTATAATGACTAGGGGTGTGCGAATATTCGAAATTTCGAATATTTTTCGAATAGTGTTTGCTATTCGATTCGATTCGCACTGAAATTTTGCTATTCGAACTATTCGAACTTCCCAAAAACAAATCCAGTCAACGTCTAATTGAAAGTGACCCCTACAAATTTTTAATATGCTTCACCTCATAACACCCCCGTATTGCGGCAAAGCTGCCTTTTAAGCTTCCTTACGGTCTAACTTGGCCAAGACGCATTCAACGTCAGATTCGTAGTGACCCCTACAGATTTTCAATATGCTTCACCTCATTACACTCGTATTGCGGCAAAGCTGCCTTTCAAGCTCCGTTACGGTTGAACTTAGCCAAGACGCAGTCAATGTCCGATTCGAAGTGGTCCCTAGATTTTCAATATGCTTCACCTCATCACACTGCCGTACTGCGGCAAAGCTGCCTTTCAAGCTCCGCTATGGTCGCAAATGGATTAACTCAAGAAAACGCTGGTTCCAGCATGGAGATGAAAGATGTGGCAGAGGTGGGGGCTCAATTAGTGCTGTTTTGGACCTGAAATTTGGGCAGGAAGTTCGGAAAATTGGACCCCGAAGCTTTTTAGCATCCGAAATTTCAGATGTTCTTATATATCGACGTATACGAGGCAGCTTTGGAACTCCGAACTTGAAGGGAGCACACCCTTCTCCGCCACATCAGTTGGGCTTCCACAGACGTTGAAAGGGGAGGAGAGGCTGAGGAAACGGCATCTTTGCCTATCACGTGTAAAATGTTGTCAGCAACACTTTGGTTGCACCAAATCATGTACATAAATACAATTTGGCCTCTACATTGTCTGATTCTTGATAAGACAACTATGAAACACTGCCCCGTGCCAGCGCTTCATCAATCTAGCAAAAAGAAACATTTTCATGTTGCTATCTCATAAGAACATACTTAGGGATTCTCTGCAACTTTTTTTCTGTAATTTCGCTTCGAAGTATTCAAAAAATGTTTGAGAAATATTCAAAAATTATTCGAAAATTATTCGATTCGATTCGCACTGAACCTTTATTATTCGAATTCGCTTCGCACCCAAAATTTTGCTATTCGCACAGCTCTAATAATGACTAATGATTTCGTGCTGCTGTTGCTATGTGTTAAATGGTGCAAAGCCTTCGTCAAGCCTTAATGGCTTTTTGCTTTCGCCCCACAGCATCACTGTTGTGAGTACTGTAATGTTTACTTTGATGTCGAAATAAACTGAATTGAATTGAAAGTACATCCATTGCAGTGGCCCCCCCCCACCAATCCACTCACCTGGCTCAGGACAAAGTCATCTTTGGCCGAGAAAAGAACCATCTTGTTCTGTGACTCGTCCTGCTTATCTTTGGCTTCAGGAGGGCCAGCAGTGGCTCCCTGAGAAACAGGTGTAGAAAAGCAGCATAAGCCAAAAGAAGACTGCCGTGTTAAAAAAAAAAAAGTTCCTGTGTTCACAAGAGTTCGTTTTGTGCTCGTTTTGGCTTTCGATACCCTAGAAGAACAGTGAATTCGGACGTTAGGCGTTAGTCCGTTTTTACTACAGAGCAAGTTACGAAGGAGAAAAGGGCAGAAACGAAATGACAGCCAAAGTTCTTTAGTATCAGCTTACATTTTATTGATGGAGCAAATATTTTTGTACAGAGCACTTTTCTGAATATTTCGTGGTATTCGTCTCGTTCAATCTTCGTTTTCGACGCCGTGCGCGCATGCAGGGTTTCACTGCGCGCTCATGGAGCAGCCCCTGACGACGTGCAGCTTTGTGTGTGTGAGTGTATGTTTATTTTTTTCTTTTTGTGGAGGACTGCGCCGTCACTATCGAGGAGATGTCAGATTAGGAGCTGGTGGAAACTGTCCGAGACGACGACGAATCTTCGGAGGTCAACTCGTCACGCACTTTGCCGTATTGCGCCGTGCCACGGGTTCGCTAGATCGTGGCCTTCGCAATTAGCTCTGGCAACGCGACGGTGTGTTGCCGGAGCCAATCTCGGAGGCCACGGCTAGACGATGATTAAGCAACTGATGTCCTCCCAAAGTCCCGTATTGCCATTCCTCATGAACAAGCAATAGAGCAAAATAAAAGTTTTTTGCTGCTAAATAAATGTTTTGGGTGATCTCTGCCTTCAGTTCCCCTTTTGTTTAATTTGTGCGTTTCTTTTCCGAATTTTCATGCTGAAACTGCATTCAACACAAAACTGTTTGTAACAAACCTTTTCGTGAATTTGTCAATTTCGTTATATCCAGCTTTAAACTGCACCTACCGAACTATGTCATAGTCAGCAGTCCAAAAGGACCAGTGACAGAAACTTCACTGTCCAAGCAAGTTTACTGCTTGGACAATTGTGACTGCAAGTTTATTGTGATGGACGGCAAGTTTATTGTTAAAAAAATATCAGTTTCTTAGCCACGAGAAACACGCCAAGAAAGACAGCACAGACCTGAGAAATATTCCAACAGGGATAATAGGGCTTGAGTTTGGGTTTTGGTCCTCGCTTTCGACGGAGCTCGACGGCTTTCGCTCTCCGTTTGGCAGCAAACTTTCCGCTAGATGCCTGAAAACCAACACATGCCATCATCACCCACCTCACAAAATATTTCAACAAAATGAGTCAGACCAGTACACTGCAGCAGTGTAATGCGCCCCAGTAGCGAGAACAAAAATAAATAGCTTTGCCGCACTTCTGAGTCGGGCCGACATGTAACCAGCAGAATCTTTCCCATTTCTTCAGCAATGGCAAAGGGATGAATAATGGCAACTACACAAAAGACACAATTTGAGAAAACTGGTCCTGAAGCTTAATCTGTCAAGCTTTCCTGAAAAATCATTGAAATATTTAAAATCCACTAGAACAGTTGTCCTTCTTCACTAGGGAATTGTATTCTCTTGATTTTGGTGCCTTTTTTTTTAGCATTATAGTTGCACTTCGTGAACTGCTTATGAAACCTTCTTATGAAACCTGAAGTTAGAGCCCTTCGACGTAGATCATGAGCAGTCTTCCAAGGGCAATAATGACAGAGACAAAGGGGCCATGTTACCGAATAAAGAACAATTGCTTTAAATAAAATACCACATTTACTCGATCATAACACAACCACGATAGTAACGTAATGGGGGGCTTTACAGTCTGTTCATGGGAAATAAATAAAACTATGAGTGCAACGCAAGGCTTTATGGAAGAAAAACGTTACTTGTATTTATTGAAAAAAAAAAGTTCAGTTTTTAAGCAGCAACATCGCTAAATTCTTCTTCATCAGGGGTAGAGTGCCTGCTGGTTCCGACACCCACACATTGTTAATTCAACGATACTGAGCAACCTTGCAGCTTTACAATTTCTTAACTCTTCTGCCATCAAAATGGCCTTCTGTTTCAAGAGGGCAGAGTAATGTCCACGGTGCGTAGCCAGTATCCCGAAAAGAACAAATGAACACAATATCCTCGTAAAAGTCACCACTGCATTCCAGTGAAACCCCTAGTACATCTAGTACCGTATTTACTCGATTCTACCGCGCCCTCGATTGTAACGCGCGCCCGTTTTCCGCGACCCCCCAAAAAAAAAAGTAATACATCGATTGTAACGCGCACCCATTTTTCGTGAGAGAAAAGAACAAAAAAAGTCCGTAGGAGTCAAACTTCGCACATTCAGAAGAACAAGTATTTGGGTTTTAAAGAACTGAAGTTTCAAAAAAGTAAAACACAAAGTCAAAAAGCAGGCCTTGCCGCTAAAACTGTCACCACTACGGCGGCGATACGAGTCGCGTAGGATCAGTCCTCGTCGCTGTCGGACAACTCCTTGTCGCTGTCAACACTCTTCGATTTCGGGAAACCGGCCCTGCTTTGGTCCACTGAAACCTTTTCGTGTAGCTTTGCTGTAAAAAACCTTCTGCTTCTGTTTGCGCCAGTCTCGCACGCACGTTTTCGGGAACTCCGAACTATATCCGAACGACCGTGATGCGGCCCGATTTCCGTCCGTCTCTCTGCACATGTAATAACTATTCTTTTAAATGCGGCATCGTGGTACACTCGTCGAGTATTGGAGTCGGCACTTCCATACCGTCGATGCGAACGCAGAACGGGATGACAATCTCCTCAGCACACGTACGAACTGAAAAAATGGCAGAAATGGCCAAGGCGCGTAGGAGGCGGCCATTTTGAAATGTCGATGGCAATACGATAACCGAGTTTTTTTTTTTTTTTCGGTACTCGATTCTAACGCGCATGCGATTTTTGGACTCATTTTTCCCGGAAAAAAGGTGCGCGTTAGATTCGAGTAAATACGGTACATGCTGGCGGAATGCCCGAACTGCGGTACCGAAACAAAAGAAAATCGTTTTGGCTTGCTATGAATTCGAATTGGATGTGCATACATGTTGCTAACATGCGCCGAGAAGCCACTAAAACTGGACGTTTCTATACAAACTAGGTGCACTGTGTTATTTTTTCGCTAGCATTCAATTGCGTAACGCAATTGAATGCTAGCGTTGTTGAAACGCAGTTGTTGAAACGTGGTAAAGTGATTCCGGTGTTCAAAAAAGGTGCTCGTGATAACATTAACAACTACCGCCCAATTTGCATTTTGCCATTTTTTAGTAAAGTCATTGAAAAGCTTCTGTACACTCGTTTAATGAACTACCTAAACAAATTTAATCTTCTCTCCCCACGCCAGTTTGGTTTTAGGCATGGTTATTCGACGGAACAGGCCTTAATCAATTTCACGGATAGCATTAAACAATTTATTGATGAAGGGTTTGTCGTAGGAGCCATATTCATTGACCTAACAAAAGCATTTGACACACTAGTACATTCTATTCTTCTCGATAAGCTGCAGTCTTTTGGTATTACTGGCCCACCATTAAATTTATTTCGCAGCTACTTGTGCGACAGGCCGCAAGTAGTGTATATTAATGGTCAATTTTCATAAACTAAATTAATTAACTGCGGCGTTCCCCAAGGCTCTATATTGGGCCCTTTGTTGTTTCTCCTATTCATTAATGACCTACCCAATACGCTTACCTCTTCTAACTGTTTGCTGTATGCTGATGACACGACCATTTATTCACCACATAAATCAGTCACCGCACTTCAGGACATACTTACTACAGATCTTAAAAACGTTCACTCATGGTGTATAAATAACCAGCTCAAAATTAATCCTACTAAAACAACTTTTGTGCTTTTTCATAGCCCTCAAACGGTGATTACTTCCTCCATACTTGTCTCACTGAACAATTATGATATACCGGCATCTGATAATGTTAAATTTCTGGGTATTACTCTGGATAAACACCTTAAATATAATATTCATGCCAACTCACTCATCAAAAAGGTTTCATTTGGTATCCGCATTATTATTAAAACACGTGCATTCTTTCAACCTCATATTCTCTTCTCGCTTTATAATGCTTATATTAACAGCCATTTATCATACTGCCTATCATCATGGGGTAACACATACGCCATTCATCTCAAACCGCTTCAGCGCCTTCAAAACCAGGCGATAAAATTAATGACGTATAGCCCATTGCATTCCCATTCTACACCCATCTATCAACAGCTGCGCACTCTACCGATTCAAGAGTTGTTTTATCACAGATTGTCCCTCATCACATACCGTCTGATTCATCGTGAAATATCATTAGATAGTATTCCTCACCATGTCCTTGTCAACAAGAATAATACCAGGTTTTCAGAGCAAAATAACTTTCTTTTACCCAAAATAAGATCGAACTATGGAAGATTTACAGCTCGCTTCTATGGTATTCATCTTTGGAATCGCATACCTCTTCATACTAAATCATCTCGGTCACTGCAATCTTTTAAACACAACATGAAAAACATGTTGTTAAATGAACCTTTTGTTCATCTGTAATAAATTTGTTTTCATCATCACTTCACAGTTCTGTATTTGTATTTTTAAGCTGTGTATAATGCTGCTATGGTAAATATATTTTCTTTTTTAGTATAGATTGTTCTGTTTTGATTGCATTTTTTTATTTGTTCGCTCTTTTTGCTGCTGTTACCTATTATGCACGCCACTAATTATAGGAGGTCCCCCTGACAGTCTCGTACTTTGGGACCTCCTGATTCTGTATGTATTATGTAACCCGATCTTTGTACATGCAATAATAATGAATAAACTTGAACTTGAACAAGGGTAGACTTCAAGCGACAAAATCTGGAAAGAGAACTCGCATTACAATAGAGTAAATATTGTAATTAATTGGCACAGGGTATGTGTTCATCCTTAGCTTTAGATAACAAAGTGTAAAAGGTTCAGCAACATAACACCAATACCGTATAAACGCGTGTAAGGGCCACACCCGTGTAAGGGCCGCACCGTTTTTTTGAAGTGCATATTCTAAAAAAAAAAAATCCGCGTAAGGGCCGCACCCACACTTTCCTCAACCAATACGTATTCAAAATGCGCGCGCGCGTAAGCTTCTAGGCGTAGTCGATAGATGGCGCAAGGAAACGCAACCATCATCATCGTCACCAGAGTATATATATATATATATATATATATATATATATATATATATATATATATATATGGATTTTATTCGTGTTAAGATGTTCGTGAAGTGGGCTAAAAATTTTAACTTTTTTATTAGTATTCATAGGCCCGCCAACTAAAGGTTAAAGCAGGATTTTGTCTTTAGCTTCTCACATCTCTATACAAACGCGCTATCGGCGCTATCCATATCGGCATTAGCATCACCAACTTTGGCATGGCTACACTGTAGGCATGGCGTTCGCGTTGTTCGGTTTGTGCAGTTGCAGTTCAGCCAGCCATTTGCTGTAGTTTTCTGCACTGTTCAATGACCTTCGTGCTGGCTTCTTTTCTACACGGCATTCACGTTTTGGCAAGATGGCCAAGTACCTGAATAGCTACACTGCTGGCTATAAGTTGAAGGTGATCGAGTATGCTCTCGAGCATGGGAAACGTGCCGCCGGCAGAAAATTCGACGTTGACGAGAAATGTGTTCGACGTTGGTGTGCTCAAAAAGAAGCCTTGCGAAACACCAACAGCACTAAGCGCGCTTTCCGAGGAGAGCAGTGCAAGTTTCCCGATTTGGAAGAAGACTTGCTCCGCTATGTGACTGAAGTGCGGAATGATGGTCTTGCACTCACAACGGACATGCTGCGTGTAAAGGGACTAGCCTTGGCTACTGTACTTGGGTGGATCCTATCTGCGTGGAGCTCGGTGTCGATTGACACTGTGTCCCGAAGTTTTAAAGTCACCAGGATATCTAACAGCTTGGATGGCACAGAAGATGACTGCTTGTGGGGTGACAGCGCTTCGCAGCACACCATCTCATCTCGGACTCCAAGTCTGAGGACTCACCGAGTGACGACGATTGAGCACGTATGTCGCAAGAAATGTCGTATACTGCAATAAACACTCATCGTTCGCTAACTGGTGCGTTTTTACTTTAAAAAAAAAATGTCGCGTGTATGGGCCGCACCCTGAAAATTGGCCCTCATTTCTTGAAAAAAAAGTGCGGCCCTTACACGCGTTTATACGGTAAATGGCTTTTGAACTAATGAGCATGCTCATGAGTCACAAAGACACCAATTAACCCGTCGCACTTTGAAACGACACCTGACACCCTTTGAGAAGTAATAAAAGAGCAGACCGAATAACCTTGGTGACAATGTGCTTCCCATCGACCACTGATGTAGTTAAGAGGGCGGAAAACTACTTGGCAAAATGTACATCCACTTACTCTTGCCCGCCCCACGCCGAACCTTCGTTTTCCTGGGAAGCGGGCAAATGGTGGCTTTCCTAATGAATGATGGGATGGAGGTGGGAACTTGGACTCGTTCTCGGGGGACTGCATGCCTCCTGAAGACGTCTGCTGCTGCAACAAGAAAAACATCAGAAGAAAGGGAAGAGTCTCTTAAAGATAGCAGAGGCAGAACATCAAACATTAGGCATTTATTGGCTACGCCAAACATAGCAACCAACCTGTCTGCAGTCGCCAAGCTCTCAACCCCACTTCAAGTAGAGACTGTTGTTTGCTTTTCAACGTTTGCATTCTTAATATACATATGCAAATATCTGAAACTGGTATAGTTCCACATTCTATTCAGTCTCTGAATTGAATGGTCCGTCAGTATGAACATTTCCTGAATAGTTTTAGAATATTTTCAAATGCCAATTGTGCGCATTCAAACAAAAAACTTGGGGAAAAAGTATGTGAAGCTTCATTTTCATAGGTTTGTGCTTTATTATAATCATCAGGCACGAGAACCTGCATTATGAAGCACATAGGCGTGTGCAGGGTTATCCATTAACCCCCGTATTCAGAAACGCTCCTTCACTTGAACTTGACTTGCTACCGCCTTCAACGCGTTTCGAACGCGCTGCCTTTAGGCTGTGCCAAGGCAGCACAAACGTGTTTCGAACGCGCTGCCCAAGGCGGTGGCAAGTCAAGTTCAAGTCGAGGAGCGTTTCTGAATACGGGGGTAAGGGCAGCCAAGTTTCACTGTAGGTCACCAACACTAGCCCATCCATTAGCCCACCACAAGCCTCAAGATTGCAATATTCCAATGTTACCTCTGTCACATTGTTCTAAGCAATATTGTTAGAAATGGACTTGACTATGCTTACTCTGCAGTTATTTGACACGACGTTTAAAAAAAAACGTGATGACATAACTGACCAGGACGTCATTGTCGTTGCTGGAACGCGAGTCATCATTGCCACAGGATGCAATGTCCCTTTGTGAGCCATACATGTAGTCAGGTGACCCGTCAGAGGCTGGCACTCGCACTGGAATGAATCAGAAAAGATGACACGAGGTCATGGGGTCATACTCTTGAGCACAGACTGCAGAGAGCCATTGAAGTAGGCCGATGCCAATGAACCTCACAGCGAAAACACAATGGAAGTCTCACGCAAGAAAACATGCAAGACTCCTTGACAGTCCAGAACATTTCTTCTCAGTACTGTTACATCTGTCCCGAGAAGCATTTGCCAGGTTGCAATACATTAAAGTTGTACAACTTCCCATGCAAGCAAACTGCGTTAATGGAACGTGTAATTCTTAACCAATGGCGATTCTTGCAAGTGAGCAACTCTGTGGGTGGGCGTCACGTTAAGTTTAAAGCACCACCCAGTTGCAGTACTTACGGAAGGGAACCGGCAAGGCTCCCCGTAACTCTTTTACAAAAGAATAACGGTTGCGACAGAAACAAGGTTAAGGTTAAGAAGTTCAAGCTACAATATTCATTTTTCAGCATGAATCAGTAACAGAAAGAAGCTTACATCTCACAGACAGCTCGGACTTGCCAGACAGTGATAGTGCCGCCTGAAAAAAAAAAAAGAGGAAATAATTAGGGGTGTGCGAATATTCGAAATTTCGAATATTTTTCGAATAGTGTTTGCTATTCGATTCGATTCGCACTAAAATTTTACTATTCGAACTATTCGAACTTCCCAAAGACAAATGCAGTCAACATCCGGTTGAAAGTGACCCCTTCAAATTTTCAATATGCTTCACCTCATTACACTCTCGTATTGCGGCAAAGCTGCCTTTCAAGCTCCGTTACGGTCGAACTTGGTCAAGAGACAAAGTCCGGTTGGAAGTGGTCCCTAGATTTTCAATATGCTTCACCTCATCACACCCCCATATTGCGGCAAAGCTGCCTTTCAAGGTCCGTTACGGTCGAACTTAGCCAAAAGACAGTCAACGTCCGTTTGGAAGTGGTCCCTAGATTTCCAATATGTTTCACCTCATCACACCCCCGTATTGCGGCAAAGCTGCCTTTCAAGCTCCGCTACGGTCGCAAATGTATTAACTCAAGAAAACGCTGGTTCCAATATGGAGATGAAAGATGTGGCAGAGTTGGGGGCTCAATTAATGCTGTTTTGGACCTGAAATTTGCGCAGGAAGTCCAAAAAATCGGACGCCGAAGCTTTTTAGCATCCAAAATTTCAGATGTTCTTATATATTGACGTCTACGAAGCAGATTTGGAACTCCGGACTTGAAGGGAGCACACCCTTGTCTGCCACATCAGTTGGCCTTCCACAGAAGTTGAAAGAAGAGGAGAGGCTGAGGAAATGGCATCTCTGCCTATCACGTGTAAAGTGTTGTCGGCAACACTTTGGTTGCACCAAATCATGTACATAAATATAATTCGGCCTCTACATTGCCTCATTCTTGATAAGAAAGACAACTATGAAATATGACCCCACCAGCGCTTCATCAAGCTAGCGAAAAGAAACACTTTCATGTTGCTATCTCACAAGAACATACTTAGGGATTCTCTGCAATTTTTTCTGTAATTTCACTTCGAATTATTCGAAAAATGTTTGAGAAATATTCGAAAATTATTCGAAATTATTCGATTCGATTCGCACTCAATTTTTTATTATTCGAATTCGCTTCGCACCCAAAATTTTTCTATTCGCACAGCTCTAGAAATAATGTAACGCAGCTATAGATTGCAGGCAGTTGACAAGGAACTCTGAATATGAAAGACGAAGTGCAGTAGAATCTCGATGATACGAATTCCTCAGGGGCACAGAAAAGATTTGCATCATTTTCAATTCTGATGATCCCAAACAAGCCAACTTACACAAGAACAATGAACGTAAACTTTATTAGGCTCAACTTCTGTACCAGAATTGTCTAGTGTCAGATTGCTTACGCTTTTGTGCACCATTTATCAGCTTAACATGGAAAGAGAAACAATGGCCATGTTGCCATTGCATTTGAATATGAAGCGAGTTCAATCCAAAGAAGGCTGTGGGCTTCGAAAACACAAACACAAGCTAAAATTCTCAGTGCTCATTTCCCATCTCAATGCAAGACTAACCTGCTGCCTCATATTGCTACACACTGGACAAACGTAGTCGCCATCTTTGGGACTGCTTGCAAGCTGGCTGTCGCATTCAACATGAATGAACCTGAAAAATAAAACAATGCAGTTTAGTGCACAATGTCATGCGCACAATATACTTACTCCCTACATCAACTAATTGATTGATCAGTCAATAAATCAATCAATAAATCAACAATTAACTTTGCTGACATTAAGAAAAAAAAAACCATACAGTGCAGACCACTTATAACGTAACCGCATATAGTGCAGGGTCGGTTATAATGCGGTCTTTTTCGACTCCCGTTCACCCTCCCATAGAAACGCATGTATACGCATACCGCTTATTGTGCAGTCCCCCAAGATGAAATACCGTTTATAATGCGGTTGCGGGAAAATATTTCTGACAAACGCGGTAGCGAGTGCGGTTCTCAAAGGAGGTACGCCGCTGGGGAGGGAGCGACGAGGTCGTTACGAAGGGCGAGGGCACGCACAGTGAACGAACGAGGGGCGGAGGGAGGAAAAAGACCACAGCAGCGCTGTGCGGGCTCGCCGAGTGGGGAAGGATGGTGGTTGCGTAGGTGATGGAGTAGCCTTTGCACCGGCGGCGGCAAGGCGGCAAGGCTCCGCGGCCGCTTGCCGGCAGCACGTTACGCGTGGAACGTACGATCGCGTCCTCATCAAGTGCGCTTTAAAGTAAGTTTCCTGTCGGGAAAAGCATCGTCGTTATCACACTTGCTACAGATATCGCGTTTGTGACCTCGTCCGCAAATTGAAAAGTTTTGCGGCTTCATGACGCGAGCTTTCGCCTTTTCTGCCAGTGCGCGGACTTAAACGAGCTTGGCGGGCTTTTGTCACCGTTGATCTCCCGGCCGCGAACACAAACTTCGTATCATGCGCGCTGTTCTTAAGTTAGTGCTTGAGTGCGATCTTTTCGACGTCCGATCTTCATGTTGTCTTGGACAAACCTCCCATGACAACATGCTGAACGGCACGCTAGGCCTAATCAGCGTTGGTTGCTTTTCGGTAGCGGTCGCGGGCGATAAAAGTTGCGGTTTGGTGCGGAATCAACAAAACTTTTTGCGATGGCTGCACTTGAAGGGAAGAGAATCATATAGTTAATGAAAACGAGGGCATGGGTGCCACATGCATCTCTCGAATTGTGGTTCCGGATTCGATTGCAACGTCTTGGACATCGCGTGCGCGCCCGTGAAATCGAACGATCGGTACCGCTCAGCACGTGAAATTTCGGTTGCGATTCGACATGGTTTCTGTGTAATGCGCACACCTCGAGGTGGCCTGAAACGTAGTCGGCGAATTTCCGCGATGGCACTTTGTTTTGTTTGCTTTTTTGCCCCGTGTTCATTTCGTTGGCAACGCAGGTCTTTGGCGGTTAATTTTTGAACATTCTGACATTTAAGTGGTTGTAAGCGCCCCAAATCGCATATGTCAATTATCGGACACGCGAGGCTACATGCTCAACACGTTTTGCGCAAGTGCTGCTTTGAAGAAGGTTGTTTTGGTTATAGTGCGGTACCGCTTATAGTGCGGATATTCGCGACTCCGGCGACTTACGTTATAAGCGGTCTATACTGTACCAGGTTAGCACGTGACTTCGCCAAAGCCACAAGGTGACTTGAATGGCGATGTCCGACAGTAGCGAGCGCTCCTTCACAAATGTGTAGAAGAGACTTATGAACAACCATGTACATAAAACCTCTGCTTTTCTTCCAAGACGTACAAAGCCCCACATAGCTCACTACATGTCGAGAATGAACATGAAAAAAAAAAGCACAGGTCCTGACAATTCACTGAGATGTCGTGCCTCAACCGATCAATAAATCAACCAGACAATCAATCAATCAACCGGACAATCAATCAATCAACCAGACAATCAATCACTCAATCAATCCAATTCTTTAGTACAGTAGACTCTCATTAAATGGAACCTGAAGGGACCAAGAAAAGATGTTTCATTTAACAAGAGTTCCACTTATTGAGAGACGAACAGGGTTGGAGTATTCACGTACTACAGTATAGACCGCTTATAACGTAAGTCGCCGGAGTCGCGAATATCCGCACTATAAGCGGTACCGCACTATAACCAAAACAACCTTCTTCAAAGCAGCACTTGCGCAAAACGTGTTGAGCATGTAGCCTCGCGTGTCCGATAATTGACATATGCGATTTGGGGCGCTTACAACCACTTAAATGTCAGAATGTTCAAAAATTAACCGCCAAAGACCTGCGTTGCCAACGAAATGAACACGGGGCAAAAAAGCAAACAAAACAAAGTGCCATCGCGGAAATTCGCCGACTACGTTTCAGGCCACCTCGAGGTATGCGCATTACACAGAAACTATGTCGAATCGCGACCGAAATTTCACGTGCTGAGCGGTACCGATCGTTCGATTTCACGGGCGCGCACGCGATGTCCAAGACATTGCAATCGAATCCGGAACCACCATTCGAGAGTTGCATGTGCCAACCATGCCCTCGTTTTCATTAACGATATGATTCTCTTCCCTTCAAGTGCAGCCATCGCAAAAAGTTTCGTTGATTCCGCACCAAACCGCAACTTTCATCGCCCGCGACCGCTACCGAAAAGCAGCCAATGCTGATTAGGCCTAGTGTACGGTTCAGCATGTCGTGGGAAGTTTCTCCAAGACAACATGAAGATCGGACGTCGAAAAGATCACACTCAAGCACTAACCCAAGAACAGCGCGCATGATACGAAGTTTGTGCGGTTTATGTTCGCGCCTGGGAGATCAACGGCGACAAAAGCCCGCCAAGCTCGTTTAAGTCCGCGCACTGGCAGAAAAGGCGAAAGCTCGCGTCATGAAGCCGCAAAACTTTTCAATTTGCGGACAAGGTAGCAAACGCGATATCTGTAGCAAGTGTGATAACGACGACGCTTTTCCCGACAGGAAACTTACTTTAAAGCGCACTTGATGAGGACGCGATCGTACGTTCCACGCGTAACGCGCTGCCGGCAAGCGGCCGCGGAGCCTTGCCGCCGCCGGTGCAAAGGCTACTCCGTCGCCTAGGCAACCACCATCCTTCCCCACTCGGCGAGCCCGCACAGCGCTGCCGCGGTCTTTTTCCTCCCTCCGCCCCTCGTTCGTTCACTGTGCGTGCCCTCGCCCTTCGTAACGACCTAGTCGCTCCCTCCCCAGCGGCGTACCTCCTTTGAGAACCGCACTCGCTACCGCGTTTGTCAGAAATATTTTCTCGCAACCGCATTATAAACGGTATTTCATCTTGGGGTACTGCATAATAAGCGGTATGCGTATACATGCGCTTCTATGGGAGGGTAAACGGGAATCGAAAAAGACCGCATTATAACCGGTCCTGCACTAGATGAGGTTACGTTATAAGTGGTCTGCACTGTAAACGAATTAGATTACAGGCAGTTCCATTTAAGGGGAGACGCGGGTCTTTTTTTTTATTTCTTTTATTAGCTGGGTGAACTGAACGAAATTTAACAAACTTATCCCACTTTTTCTGCAGATTCCAAATCTCTAATTAGATTTTTGGCAGCTGCATTAGTACAAAAGATGTGCAATCTCTAAAAGCATATTTCTTACGGGAATTTTTGGCAACTTTGCTTTGTCAAACACAGAAACAAAGTATGTGGCAAGGCTGCCAGAGAGCTGGTTTAGCCGTGATGCTAACCCGATTGTCTTCAACAAACTTTGAATGCAAAATAAATAGACGTAAATGTGAGTGAAATTTTTTTGCTGCATACTATTTCTGATAATCAAGAATTATAATTTGGTGAACAAAATTATAAGAAAATAAATAGCATCACCAGCTAGACCAGCTTCCTGGCAATCTTGCCGCATACCGTATTTATTCGAAAATAGGTCGGGCACGAATATAGGTCGACCCCTACTTATAGCGCTCTACGAGAAATAAAAAAAAAATATTCGAAAATAGGTCGACCCATGTTTTTTTTTAGAAACAGGAAAATTGAAACATAGCACACCTTTATTTACAATTAACTTAGCGCCCTAGTCGCTGCCGGGAGTGTCATGTTCGTCAGATGTGCAAGGAAGGTTGTCGGATTCTTCGCAGGCATCCTCGGCATCCGAAATGAAGTCAACTTCGCTGCCATCGATTGCGTTGGAAATGCAGCACTTTTTAAAGCCAGTCACGATAATTTCCGCTGGCAAGTCTTTCCGCGCGTCCTTCACCCACGTCGCAACTTCATTGAGGGAAGCCCTTCTCGCGGCGTCCCATCGGTGTCATTGCAGCATCCTCCTTCAAGCCACTCTTTGTAACTCTTCGCCACCCGGTCCTTAATGTAGCCGGAACGTCATACCTAGCGGTATGACCACCAGGTCTGTTGGCCTTCTGCAGGGCCTCCTTGACGCCCGGAGCCTCAGTTCTTTTTCAAGAGCGTCATGCCTGCCAGTTGCTGGGCCGCGAAAAGCACGACGCTATCCATCGCACGCGCACAGTCGGTCCCGCTGCTTCCGCCAACCCCTAATCAACTTTTACGTCGAACTCACGCTGAGCGGCACAATTGCTGGAATTCTCGGCAAAAAGTATCACTTGACGCTTGAAGTCAGCTGTGTAGCTCTACCGACGTGACACCGTCCAACCGAGCATTTGCAAATGCGAACCGTCACGTCAGATCAAACAACAAACAAAGAGTGAGGCCTTAGGCCAGTGCCAGTGCGGCTGCGCGTCGGCAGGCAGCACGGCTAGGGGGCTAGGGACTTCACGGCCTACCTAGGGAAATCACGGGTTCCAGCGCAAACATGGCGGAGCGGCTGCATTTCGCGGGGGCTTTGAAAAGGCGGTGTGCAGCTATTGCACAAATAACTTTTTTTTCTTAGTTACTTAGTCGGAAAAGGCGAACGGGTACGATTTTTATACCAGATTTTATGGTATATAATGTGCGTATGTAGCAGGAACTGCTTGAAGAACAGCAGGCGCGGCAGTTGAACGCCATAGGTGCGGTGCTTTTGGTCGCTTTGATCGCGAATATAGGTCGAGATTCTTTGGTCACGAATATAGGTCGATAGCTGATTATGGGCAACATTTTTGGGAAAAAAAGGTCGACCTATATTCGAATAAATACGGTACTTTGTTTTTGTGTTTGACAAAGCAAAGTTGCCAAAAATCCCCGTAAGAAATATGCTTAAATATGTGTTAGAAATTGCATATCTTTTGTTCTAATGCAGCTATTAAAAATCTACTTAGATATTTTGAATATGCAGAAAAAGCTGAATAAGTGTATTAAATTTCATGCCATTCACCCAACTTTTAAAAAACCATTTTTTAAGACCCACGTCTCCCCTTAAGGGGGGACGTGGCTTTCGGTACCAACTTTCTTATTTCTTCATGGATTTTGATGAAAATTGGCACACTTATTTGAAATGTTTTTTTAATGCTACTGTAGAAATTTCATGAATATATCTTTACAACTTTTTGATTTACAATATATTTCACTTTCTGCTCTTGTTCCGAGTCTGACTCGCTTAAAAAATGAGATAGGAAACTCGTTCAAAGTGCTATGCATTCTAAGATGTCTGATTGCGGGCATGACATTCTTAGATTTTTTTATTTGCAACAAAATTTTTTTTAGTTCTCATTTTTCATGAGGTGACAGTGCAACAGGCATCGAGGCTTTGTGCAACTCGTCAAATAGCTAATTATCAGAACGCCATACTGAAAAAGCAAGAATGTCACGCCCTGAACTGTGCTTCAAGGAATATAGAACAAAAAACGGAACTGAAATAGACCCAGCGGTCAGTGAGAAATCAGCGGAACAAGCGAAGCAGGAAGCAAGAAAAGTCGTTTTGAGAAAACGGCTTTTAAAGTTGTACCAACGATATTACTTCATCAAAAGGCACTGGGGTCGTAATCTTTTGAGTCCTTCGTAATGTGCACTTTCTTGAGTGCCCCGTCTTTAGTTTGAGGTGCCTTGCTTCTCTAAAACACAAGAAGATTGTGATCTTTAAGGTGTTTTATAAGGTTGGACCTCCTGCACATGTGGCCTTTCATAGGTTGTGCCTTTGTTTTTTTCTTTTTTCTTAAAATCCTTTTCTGATATACAAAGAACACGTAGCATGAATTTTAAAAGAAGTTATGAAGTGGTGTAATAGGCATGACAAAAAACAAGATATTGTAATGCAAGTAGGTCACGTACCATGATGATTTGCCAGCTTTCTTGTATTCATGCTCTCATTAACATAATTAACAGTCTTGATTGCAATTGATCATTGAATCATTTTTATAGGATACTAAGAGCGGCTCTCATCATGGCAAACTATCCCTTCCTCCTAAATAACAGGCAGTTGTGGCCAAGACATTGGTGGAATAGGAATTCCTTAGTAGTTTATTCAAGTCCGAACTGAGCAGATATGAATTCATCTCCCTGTTTCACTCGTCAAGCTAATTTGTAAACCTCGCCTGCGATGCGCTTCATCATTCACCCGGTCGCGGACACGGTTTTCTGCGAGGCTTTTATTTTTTCAGATGATTCATGAGCGCTTACGGCGATACCAAGCACGGCCCCAAGCGCGCCTAAATTGCATCACCAGTGCTTTATTTCACCTCTAAGTGCTCGGCCGCGTAGTCCGGGAAGTCGGCACGCGATGTGCTGGGTGGCGGCATTCGGTGACGATGCGCAATATGCCTAGGTGCGGCGACGAAAAATAGGCGCGCAACGTGTTTGGCCTCGCATTGCGGGACGCCGACGCGCGCCCGCTGCGCGACGAGCTTGGCCGTGGGGTCCGCTGCCGATGCGTAAAATGACCATCCGCTGTACCGAGAAGCCGGCGGGGGAAGCGCTTCGTTCCTTGCGAAGAAGCACACTGCCGCGAGTCCGCTAACGCGTTGCTCTTGCCCGCAAAGTTCGAGGTTCGTCTCGCGTGCCGACGCCGTGAGAGTTAGGCCTAGTGACGACTCCGAGCAGTAAACGCGCCGGCCGCGGTGCCCGATGTTTCAAAGTACGTAATGCGTGGTCGCGAGTACAAAGAGTCGTCCTGCGATCATCTTCGTCACGACGTCCGAAGTGCGCATAAGCAGAACCTCCAACCACGGATCCGACGAGTCAACGCCAGAGAGTCGGTCCGAGACGCGCGTTTGCGATGTTCGCTACGAGTGCGGCGCGCCATCGTAATCCCACCGAGCTTCCGCTAGTAGCTCCAAACTAAAACGTAGTTCTTGTTCAAAGTTATTGTCGAGCCGTGAACACAGAGCGATTGCGAACACGCAACGAAGTAGCGCGACTTTCGACAGCCGTGAGCTCGAGACGCACGAGCTGCAGACGACGATCTCCCGGAGCGAGCATCGGACCAATGGCGAGGCGCGCTAGGGCAACATGGCGGACGCGGCCAATCGGAGGGCTCGAAACGACCTTCGAACATTTGCTTTTTGTGCGCTTGTTTTCGAAGGGAGGAGTCAGCTGCGGCGGGGAATTTGAAGACGGAGAAATGCGCTTTCCGATGAGCCCAAGATATCGGCGCCCGGTGGCGTCGTTGCGAAGCTATGATTTTTTGAAAATCGGTGTTTTTTTGCGATTTCCCCAATAATTTTCGCCACCTCGGCAGGCGCAACAATTTTTTTATAGCACTTCTACGCGGTTTTCGGTGAAGATATTTTGGAATCGGATATAAAAAGGGCTACAGAAACTGAAAATGTGATTTTCAAAAAATCGATTTTTTTGCCATTTTTCGCGATACGAAAGCCGCGTCCCCCCTTAAGCAGCAATTCCGTTTACTGACAGTATACTGTATTTGCAGATAATGACAGATGGCTCTTGATTTTACGAAATGTGGCAACTGCCATAGAACCAGCAAAACAAGAAATGTGACAGTGCCCTTACTTTCGACACACGGTGCACTGGGCCATATCGGCTCGGTTGCTGAACTGCCGGTAGGCCTTGCCACACAACGGACAGGCAACGCCCTTGTTGCGCTGCTGGTAGCAGCTGTCGCACACCGAGTAGTTCATGTGCCACCGAGAGCTGGGCCCACTCCCCGGGGTTCGCGAGCCACAGTCCCCACACACCCGGCAACTCTGCGGAAAAGGAACAGAATGGTAAGGAAGCCTAGGAGTTGAAGAAGGGTAGAAAGACAAACTATTTTGGTTGCGTTCGTTTCGAAAACACTAAAGACCACGAAAGAGGAACTTCAAAAACACCACGAGGCACCCAACAACACTTTGTAATTGTCCCGTCGTGTTGAACACACCAACTCTTATTGGGTCCCAGTAGCTAAACACAATCATTCTCGTAATTTGCTGTATAATAATGCTGTTCTATGAGCTGCAGCACTAAACCCACCCCCACTTTTCTGGTCTGGTTAATAGGTACACGTGCCAATTCAGTAAAATCTCGATACTTCAAAATCTTTTCCTTCGAACTGACAGATAATTCAAACTGTACAGTTTGTCCCTGCAAACATTTATGCTCATATGAAATGGGCAAAAAAAGTCCTGCAAATTCAAACTGTTAGTAAGCTCACAATGACCATTTTCTGCCAGGGCGCCTACCTGACACTTCCAGCCGTGCTTAGGAACATTGGCCACCATCGGCTTCACACAGTAGACGTGAAAGGCCTTGTCACAGACGTCGCATGTCAGTAGCCGGGCATCATCACCAGCTCGCCTGAAAGAAGAAAACATAAGGGTGAACAAGACAGCGAGTTGGGCTAGTTGGTGAACATTCATGTTTAAGAACAACAAAACAACAATTCATGTTTAAAGAAAAGCTTTTTTAAGCGCACATAAAACAAGGACAGAATTACTAAGAATTTGACAGGACAAGAAAGGGTGAATTCAGGTGATTATGTCATGCCTGTACCTGGACTTGCTGTCCATACAGCATTCCCCAAGTCACAAGGAGACACCAGAATACAAGCTATGTTATGTGTTGCATTTTACTTTTTCTGCAATTGTTATAAGCATGAGACACAGCGAAAGGTCCATGTGTGACATCTTTACATGAAGATTGAGCATTGAGCATAGAAAACAGAAAACCTACAGGCCTACATTGACATAGCCAAGGGGTTGTTTGGGTGGGGGGTTCTAATACCCCCGAAATTTTTTACACGCACACTCACACGTGTACATGAAGGTGTCTAACACTCCCCCTACCCCAAAACAAAATCTGGGTTATGCCACTATTCTCTGCATACTCTCTTAAGGGGGGAAGCGGGTCTTTGAGACCGAAAATCAGAAAAAAAATCGAATTTTTGAAAATGTTTTATTTGGATTCTGCCGCTACTGATGCATAACCTCGCCAATTTTCATGCGTCTTAGATCAGTATTTTAGCCGTGACAGCATTTTATGTGCCATCAGCGAGCTAAATTTTTAGCGATGAACGCGTAAAAAAACGGGCTTATTCAGCGCCGCGCTGTTGCCGTTCTACGTTCCCTACGGCAGCCATCTTGGTCGCATTCGAAAGAGCCGCGCTTTTTCTTGAATATCCCGCCGCCCTTGTTTCCATCCACTCAGAATTCACGTAGAAAATCCGCGCCAAAAAAAGGTCCCTCCGCGTGAGCCTATTGGCACAGTGAGCCCACGTGACTAAATAATGCCTTCCGATTCGTCGGGCCTCCCGCGCTGTCTGCTACAGTGCACGCAAAGCGGCAAGTTGATGTCGCCGTAGTATAACTGTGTTGTTCTCGTCGATTTACGTCCGTAAGTTCCAACCCGCGCAAGCTGGCAAGAAACTGGAGCAGGCGTTTTTATCATCCTCAACAAAGACTGCACGTTGCGGCGGCTTACTGGCACAGCGCCAAGCGAGCTAGACGAAGTGCGCCGCAGCCGCCGGGAGTGAATTAGGCCTACGCTCTCGGCCGCGTTTTGGAACTTTGATCGTGGCGAAGCCATATCGAAAGTTGCGCAGCGCTCATAAATTCGAAAAAAAAAAAGCGAGATCACGGCTCGGGTGCATCAGAAGCGCATCCAGCGGAGGACGGCGTGATGGCGGAACGCGATTCATCGGTCGAAATGCCGACTTCACCTGTGTCGGCGGGCGCCTTGACGACGTCAGTGATAGGAAGCGTGGTAGAAGGATCGACACGACGTTCTTGACTAGCGCCGATCGTGCGCAACAGCAGGAAAAGACCGAAGATAATATCTCCGGCTTATCGGCAACTTCCGCTAGCGAGCGCAAGCTGCGCACACTCGCAACAGCGTGCGAGGGCTCTGACCCGTCGGCGGCTAACTACGGCATCGTCGACTTCTCCGCAATCAACAAACTGCTTGAAATGACATGCACTGGGGCCATTTCGGTTGGAAAATGTGATAAGCTACTCTCCTGGTGTCTTCTAAGGCATTTATTTGCAAAGTAAAGCATTTTTACTTGTGTAGCGCGCCTTGAAGATACAGAGTTTTGTTTTTTGTAGAGCTGTGCGAATAGCAAAATTTTGGGTGCGAAGCGAATTCGAATAATAAAGATTGAGTGCGAATCGAATCGAATAATTTCGAATAATTTTCGAATATTTCTCAAACATTTTTCGAATAATTCGAAGTGAAATTACAGAAAAAGTTGCAGAGAATCCCTAAGTATGTTCTTGTGAGATAGCAACATGAAAGTGTTTTCTTTTCGCTAGGTTGATGAAGCGCTGGTGGGGTCACATTTCATAGTTGTCTTTCTTAGCAAGAATGAGGCAATGTAGAGGCCGAATCATATTTATGTACATGATTTGGTGCAACCAAAGTGTTGCCGACAACACTTTACACGTGATAGGCAGAGATGCCGTTTCCTCAGCCTCTCCTCCTCTTTCAACTTCTGTGGAAGGCCAACTGATGCGACAGACAAGGGTGTGCTCCCTTCAAGTCCGGAGTTCCAAATCTGCCTCGTAGACATCGATATATAAGAACATCTGAAATTTTGGATGCTAAAAAGCTTCGGCGTCCGATTTTTCGGACTTTCTGCCCAAATTTCAGGTCCAAAACAGCATTAATTGAGCCCCCAACTCTGCCACATCTTTCATCTCCATATTGGAACCAGCGTTTTCTTGAGTTAATACATTTGCGACCGTAGCGGAGCTTGAAAGGCAGCTTTGCCGCAATACGGGGGTGTGATGAGGTGAAGCATATTGAAACTCTAGGGACCACTTCCAAACGGACGTTGACTGTCTCTTGGCCCTAAGTTCGACCGTAACGGACCTTGAAAGGCAGCCTTGCCGCAATACGGGGGTGTCAGGAGGTGAAGCATATTGCAAATCTAGGGACCACTTCTAATCAGATGTTGACTGTCTCTTGCCTAAGTTCGACCGTAACGGAGCTTGAAAGGCAGCTTTGCCGCAATACGGAGGTGCGATGAGGTGAAGCATATTGAAAATCTAGGGACCACTTCCAACCGGACTTTGTCTCTTGGCTAAGTTCGACCGTAACGGAGCTTGAAAGGCAGCTTTGCCGCAATACGAGAGTGTAATGAGGTGAAGCATATTGAAAATCTGAAGGGGTCACTTTCAACCGGACGTTGACTGCATTTGTCTTTGGGAAGTTCGAATAGTTCGAATAGTAAAATTTCAGTGCGAATCGAATCGAATAGCAAACACTATTCGAAAAATATTCGAAATTTCGAATATTCGCACACCCCTAGTTTTTTGCTTTTTTCTCAGTTTCAATTTTTTGGCCACCTTTCATTCTTTTCGCGAGCGTTTCTCAGCTTTGGTACACTCGATTTTGATCATTTTTGTATTACTGAAAAGCTGGATGTTTAGTGAGTGCAACAAAGTGTCATATGTTACTATAGAAAAGCGTAAGTTTTTACAAGAGAGAAAATAACAAAAATGCATTTTCTCGGTAATCGAATGGCGGATTTTGAAGCTTCATAACTTTTGTTGTAGGAAAGCTGGAACCATAAAATTTGCTTTTTGCACTCTTTGATAACTGTAGAATGCAATGACATTTAATTCAGAAGGATCCGAGTAGCCAATTTATTAAAAAGGTGATTAAACGAAATTTTAATGAATGATTAATTAAAAAAATTGTCGTAAGGGCTACATAAAAACTGAGTTCATATTTGATATTTACACATGTAAATACATGATCACCGAAGTTTTCATCATCCTATTAAATAAAAAGATGCTTCATGTCAAAGTGCCTCTTCCCCCCTTAAAGCAAATTTCTGGATAAGTCTCAAACCAATTTCAAATACTCAAGCTCTTTATCCAATAACACCATCATTCCTTTCGCATTGCAAGTCAGTTCAGTAAAGCGGTCACATAAAAATTACGTGTGATGCGATCATCGTCTAGCAAGGCAAGACACGAGCCTCCGGAGATTTTTCCTGATGTTGAATATTTTGCCATCTGTGGCCCCACGCAGCTTTCAGTGCTCATGCACGCCATGAGAAGACCCACGCACCTGCACCCCTGGCAGGTCTTGCAGTCGGGACACTGCCAGCCGAGACGAGAGGTCGGAGTGACGCCCACGGGGGGATCCAGGCAGAAGCCATGGTAGTGTGCACCGCACACGGTGCAGAAGAGCAGCTCGGGCACGGACACCATCTCTTCACAGGACTGGCAGTTGGCCTGCGAACCCACTGCACCAACAGGGCAGTAACACCGGCTATTAGCGAGATGGAAAGCTGCGCCATCACAAAAGACAGCAACAAAGCCCACCAGGCCTAGCGCTCGCACAGCAGGCAGCAAGAGGGATTAAACACTCGAATGGAACAAATAACTTTCCTGTGAATTCCTTGTCAAGCATTAAAAAGAAACTTCAATAGGAGCATGGCAGTGCCTTGACTGAACGCTGTGCAAGAGATGAAGGTTTAATTTTTTTTTTTTTTCATTGCTCAATGAATATTGAAAACAAAACGTTACCAAGCGCACATGCTTGCACACATGCACATGAGAGGGGCCAGTTTTATGCAGCACACTATGTCTACTTTAATGTAAACATGTAACAGACAATTTTCCTTTTTAAATAAATGGATACCTCCCTCTTAAGAGAGTACTCTACTAAAGTCCCCAACTCAAAAACACTATTGTGACACGCACCATAGGACACGGCTTTGTCGGCATGGGAGGGGCAGAGAAGTATCAGGGCCTTCATGTCCTGAAGAAAAGCAAAAAATCAAGAGTTGGCAGATTGCACACTAGAAAATATTTTGAGCAACACAACGCATAGCCATACAGGCCACACACACAAGCACAACAAGAGGCCGTACTCACTTGAAAACAACCATACGCTGCTGCACAGGGGAAATGAAAGATCAAGCCACAGTCTGGTAGGTGGCACCGAATACTTGCTCCATACTTTTGACACCCGCTACAAATCTGCAAAGGCCACAGAAAGAGAGTTTTAAAGAGTACTCAGTAATATACGAATTAAGGATCATTTAATGCAGTAAACTATTGCTTTTTTTTTCCTTGGTCCTACACCTCCTCCCCTCATCATTTTCCCGTACAAGACTAGTCGCATTCAAAGGTGCATTACAATCTTCATCGTGATGGGACCTGAACAATCCACGACAGAGCATCAGGCTGAGCAAGGACAACTTCGATACACCGTGAAATGAAGCTTTGCTGTACGTAGGTTCCGGCAGGGCACGTTGGATCTGCTGTTATTTTGTTACTACGCTGCCACTCAGTCGGCACTGCGCAAAGCACAATCAGTAGTAGACAATGGAGGAGCCTTTCTGACAAGCAGACATGACCACAGGCTTATAGGGACACTGAAGCACTTTTTAAAAAAAATTACTTTGGAGTGTGTAATCATAGTTTGACACCTGCTGAATTCGAAAACCAATGTAAGAGTTCACAGAAGAACATTTCTTGGCAAAAAACAGTGGCTGCAGCTGTAGGGCTTCTTGAGATGCCGAGCGAACGGGGTGACGTATCTTCGATGTGCGCGCGGTCGGCAACATCAAAGCATGGCCTTCGCGATCAGTTTCACCAACGCGCGCAGCCGGAACTAGTCACGGAGGCCACGGTTGGAGATACGACAGTGGTGCGCGGCTCCCCGACGATGACGTGGTTCCGGTTAGTTTGTTTCCACGTCCACACTTTCGGCGGGTTCGCGTGGGCGGAGCAAGACGAACTTTTCTTTCGCGTATTTTAAAGCTCTTGCTGTCACAACAGCAGAACAAATTACGCCATTGTCGACAATAATGTTGGTCCTTCTTAACAACAAAGTTTTACCGAATTCTAAAACCACTTCAGCTTCCCTTTAAGTGCACGGGAGGAAGTTAGTGAAAGTGTGCGGTGAGGAGGAAAAAGCATGAGTGAGGAGGGTAGAGAAGCTGAATGAGAAATAGACATGGCCACGTGGTCACTCATCAAAAGCCTGTAATCTTGCTATAACAGCTATGCCAGTATGACATTATTTCAAAAAATTATCAGGGCTCTATGTTCACAGCAGAGTTACTTTGCTATCATGGCAGAGTTTCCAAAAATCATTACGATGGCATGTTCGTAGACAACCGGTACATCGCTGCAATTAACGTAACAAATTGTCAGGCTCTGAAAGTTTTACGGGGACCCTTTATTAAGAACTCTTACCTGGGACATGCCGTAAAAGACAGCTTTGTCAACATGAATGAGGCTGTCATCTTCTCCGGGGCAAACACCTTCCGACCATGCAGCACAGTTTCGATGAACATAGGTGTGGCCTGCAAGGAAAAGAGTTAAGGATGGGCGAACATGAATGCAGTGATGATGCAGCATAAAACACTATGAATCTACGATCTCTCTTCATAGATGCACTGCTGATTTGTTAAGTTTATAATGAATTTTTTCTTGTTAAACTTTAGCTGCGCACACAAAGCTAGCTTTTACTTTTGTTACTAAACAACGCTAGGCAATGCCTTGACAATGTTGCCTAGTGCTTCCAAGAACATCCCCATTACCCTTTATGCCAGCTGCCAGACTCCTTAGACAACCAAGTTCAGGGCTACAATGATGAGTGCAATCTGTAGAATAGTGATCTATTTATGAAAATACACGTCATATGAGACTGCAAGGACGAAATAATGGCAAGATCCAAATTTTCCGTTCCTGTACCAATTCATCTTAGCTGAAGTCAGTCAATGGTCCGTGTGGCAGACTACCTACACTGCCACCGATCTCAGCTAGATGTGAATGGTAGATAAGAATGGAACAGAAGCAAACGCTGGGGATTCTTAAATTGTACCAGTCCCACATTTTAACTCTGCATATGTTATCTGAGCAAAAGCTACATAATAGATCGCGTTGTCGATTGGGATGGCTGCAGTATTTCCTCACCAGAAGGCTCAAAAAGTGTCCCAACATCAGGCTCTTCCGCAAAGCCCACTGTCAGCATCTCTTCAGTGCTGCTTGGAGGCTTGAATTCGGCAGAGAGTCGTGAGAAAGGTTTTCCCCTGAAATACATGATACCAGTGTTTACAAAAAGTTTAAAAACATGCCGAGACTAACAAGAACAAAGAAATAAAAAATATAAGACGACTCACAAGCTTTCTCTTTCTTAATTGTCATGACTTTAACGAAGAGACACCGAATCAGCCTAAATTGATGCAGCATTCATTCGCAACTCTTTTCTCTCTCTCGTTAATTCAGCAATAAGTGGTTGTTTATTTAGAAAACAAAATGGACGCCACACTGTGAATTGCTAAATTTCGTGCCAGAATCTTACAACCGGTACATATGTGTGCCGCTCCAAATTCCAAAGTAAGGTATATTCTCACACTTGGAGCTCAAGACTGGCTCAAGCTCAGTATTGGAACAGGATAGCTGGGTGGGCTAGTAAATAATCATAATATCTGGGGTTTAATGTCCCAAAACCACGATACGACCATGACAGACACCGTAGTGGAGGGCTCCTGAAATTTCGGCCACCTAAGGTTCTTTAACGTGCACCTAAGTCTAAGTACAAGGGCCTCAGACATTTTTCACCTCCATCGAAAACGCAGCCGCTGCGGC
The DNA here is from genome assembly GCF_013339695.2 of Rhipicephalus sanguineus. Taxonomy (NCBI): domain Eukaryota; kingdom Metazoa; phylum Arthropoda; class Arachnida; order Ixodida; family Ixodidae; genus Rhipicephalus; species Rhipicephalus sanguineus. The sequence continues at coordinate 129,949,829 of NC_051180.1, read as the reverse complement.
CGGGATGGGGTGGGCTAGTTGGTGTCGCATTATGATATGAAACTTTTAAGCGCAAATAAACGATGCAGCACAAAAGAAGGAAACACACACCACCAGCATTTGGTATTGGGCTCATTTAGGGCACGATGTAGACCGCATTTACTAATAACGAACTGAACGGGCCAAAGCAAGTGACATCAATATCCGCAACATAGTAACATGTTGGTGTGGCAACAGATGGTGGCACCACTATTCCGCCTTTCACATTTTTATCATCCGCTTTATTAAAGTTCCTCACACAATAAGAGTGGCTTTTTGTGATGCTGTATAAACACAGAAACCTGTTTTTCTCTTGACCGTCTCTACAACTCGTGCCTAAATTTTTCTCAATTTTCTTCACTTTGTCTGTTGCCCCATTAAAATAGTTAAGCCACACTAAGGTTCAAAAATGACGCCTTATATCCACAGGTTCATTGCACGTGGGTCCAACGTAATGAGCGTAGAGTGTATCAGACGGGTTTCATTGCCAGTACAGAAATGGCTGCAAATGGGAGAATGCATTCTATTTATCCACGGTCTATTTATCCAATTGTCAAGGCCAGGCCCACCTGGACAGTCGAAGTCCTTTGCCGCCTCGGCGCAGGGGAGGTGTGGTGCTTCCCTGCGAGGCGGAGGCGCGCTCCTCACTGGACGACGGTGCCCTCTGCACCAGTTTGGCTGCCCTGCGAAACGGCTGGAAGCCCAGGGTGGGCTCGAAACGCACCAGCTTGCCCTGACCCATGGATCTGCCGTCACCCAGGTTGCACAGCGCACAGACACGCTCCGACCTGCTTTGATAGAAAAAATAAAAAAGGGGCCATCAAAGCACAGCAGACTGCATCTACAAGACACAGACTCTAAGACGAACGCAAATTTCCGCCCTTTTATGGCATGGCACTTTGATCAATCTGTAGCTTTACGGAGTGAAATTTGGAATTACGGAGTGAAATTTGGAATTTGGAATTTTGGAAGTCCAGGCTTCGCAGAAATCTAGGCGTTTTGCAAATGCCACTCCTCTCACGCTTTTGTTGCCAACTGCTTACTTGAAAAGTCGCCAAGCCCAGTATTTAACATTCACATACAAGCATACAAACTCAGTGGCAAACTTGACAGCCCAGCTCTAATGAAATTATTTTTTTCTTTATGCATGCCACAGTACACAGTACTCACCCTTCTGGTGAGAGCTCATCTTGCTTGTCATGCGGAGATTCTCCAGGACCAGGCTGATCGTAATGTGCTGCAGTAAATGGAAGCAACAGTACAAAGAATCACATTCCTGCCATAATCAAAAGAGACAAGAAACACTAGTAACTGTTTGTAGTGCCACCATCAGATTTACCCTGAACATGCAGAAAGCAACCTCTAGATGCCGAACTTTGGCTAACACTGGCTGCAACAAAGCAAGCATAAAAGGCTTCAGAAGAAAGATGCATTAGACTAGTAATTTCAGGGTGTTCCAAACAGGAATCCCCTGTGCCAAATGAAGGAGAAACAAAAATGTCCTTAATATATGAGTGTTTGTGTTAATAACGGCAGCATCTGTACATAATACCAAAGGAAGCTTTAGGCCTCAAACTTTTTGCATAAGTATGCTATATTCACGCCGTCACATATTCTTGTAAGCGGCACCGTCCAATAAGTCAATTTACCTGCTTTGCAAGTGCAATCACACTGGCCATTAGAGCAGAGAGAACACAAAAAAATGTTTATGGAGTCAAAAAATGTGTAAGGAGCTGTAAAATAACAAATGCAGGTAACCTGTGCATAGATACTACGAAGTATAAGTTAACAATGTTCCATCATTAATTGCAGCATTAATTTGTGTTTAGATTTTCAGTCACATATAATGCTCTCACTGCTCCACCTTCATCTAATAGCTTGGCCCAAAGTAGGCAATGCCTGCAACTTTACAAAAACAAAATGTAATGCTGAATTTTGATTTCTTGTTTGAATTATTGGGCTGCTAATTTAAAGCGCAGATTTCGAAGGGCCAGTGATTCACTGGTCATCACTTTGTTGGATTTTTTTTTTTAATTTTGGGCTACCAGGCTGGCGGTGTAGCCCTAACACGGGTGCAGCCCTTACACTGGCCTATATAGCATTTCGGTAATTGCATGACTACTATACAGGAAAAAATGAGGAAAATGGCAGCTTTTTTTTGTTGGGGGGGGAATTGCGCTACAGTTAACTGGGACTTAACAAAGCTAGAGGACGGACGAACGGAATGGACACGACAAGCGCAAACTATCAACTGAAATTTATTGAAAAGAACATTGAAGGGCGAAAATATTCTAAGAAAGAAAATATTCTAATTTCGCCCTTCAATGTTCTTTTCAATAAATTTCAGTTGATAGTTTGCGCTTGTCGTGTCCATTCCGTTCGTCCGTCCTCTAGCTTTGTTAAGTCCCAGTTAACTGTAGCGCAATTCCCCCCCAACATGCACAACCAACTAGCCCAATTTCTAACTTTGCTGACGTTTTTTTTGTTATTGTTGTTGCCTTTGCAAACGCACAAACTTTGTAAACTGCATGCAAGTGTGAGTTACAACTGTGTCAGAGGGCAAAAGTAGCAGGCCTAGGCTTCAATTCTGCACAGAGCTTAAAAGCAATGTGCTAAAGTACATAAAAGCTAAGCATGGTGGCACAGCACCATTTTATTTCTGCGAACAGAAAGTGAAAATGTGCTACTGTGAACTTTCACTGAAAAACTTAACTCCATGACCACTAAGCTGTTCACTCGAAAAAAAAAAAATGAGATGAAATTCTTTCACGTGCATAGTGTGCAAGTTATTCTAAAACAGCAGACATGATTAATTACAAAGGCAGTTGAACACACTTGCGCGTCTCTCAAAAAAGCGAAAGTGTTTGACTTATAGCCGAAGAAATCACTGAGACGAAGGGAGCTACTGAGGAACACTGACAAGCCAAAAAGGCAATCATGACAAGTAAATAACCGTTTATTCACATCATGTATGTCATCCCCGCACATTCAGGTTGTTTAGCAGTGTGCTGCAATTCAACATGCGCAGCCAACAATCCCGCATCCCTGGCCCTTTTAGCATTTGAAGAGCCTGATATGGTGCAACACATACCACTATCTGACATGGAAGTGCTGGCTTGAGGCGTCAGCGGAGGTTGTGCGGAGTGCTCCAGATCCATCTCGTAGGGGGCTGGTGACCGCTCCAGCAGGGAACCACTGGGTGGTGTCTGGCCACTGCTGCCTGCCAGCGACAGCAAGCTTGGCTTCCGCGATCGCACCCTGGGCCGGCCAGGGAAGCTGTGACTGGAACTGGCCCAAACACACGCCTCTTAGTCCTCTCTGTCACTCAATTGTGATGTCATTGCTGCAAGGACTGTGACTGTGCGTGTGCTTCCCCTCTATCTATCTCTTCCTGTATACCTCTTTCAAGTGTAGGCTAGCATATCAGTCATTCTAGAATGTTTAACATCCCTGCCTTTCCTCTCTCTCCCCTGTTCCTTCCATCCTTCACCTTTGAGGCAGCACTCACGTGAAAAGCACCGAGCAACATCAAGAGAAATGGGCCTTCAATAACACAAACACAAACAGTTTTCTGCATCATTTGTGCATAATCACGAACAAGGTTGCCGTGTAACTCATCCAAAACGATTACGAACTTAAAACAATGTTAAAACTATGGTGTTGCAAGAGCCACAGGTGCACAATATCAAATAACCTGGGGTAATTGGGAACGGGTCAACTATACTGGGAACAAGGAATCTACAGTGGGATGCACGTAAGTTTTGCCATTTCACAGCACGTCTTCGGTGCTCTCGCTATTTTGCCAGCATCAATACTGCAAGAGCCAGGACTGACAGCAACCAGCACCTTCCATACACACCTATGCATTTTAAAGGAGCACTGACACAAAATTTTGAAGGCGAGATAGCTTGTTAGATATGCTTGTGTGGATGCACACGCATCATCTACGAAATATTAATGCATAATATACCCTAGAACATAGATAAAATCAATTTTGAAGTGCATGTCACACCACTGCATGCGAAACATGCCTTTGGTTCTCGTGTAAACAGCCACACAACCAACCGCTACTTGCGTCACGAGTTTGTGTTGGCTGCCACGATCCTTGAGAGCGCTCTCTTCTAGGAGACCTTTAAACAAAAAGAGGGGGCAGACTTGTACGGGAGTACAAAGGCTGATGTCCTTGCCTCGGCAGTGCATTTGTGGGGTGGTCACACATATTTACAAGGTCTCAGAGGGGATTATAGCAGCACCCAGGAAGCCTTCGTTGAAAAGAGTTGTCAATGCGGTGCTCATGTGCACGCGGTTTTGTGTGCTCACGTAGCCAGCCATGAAAACCACTCTGGGTCCCACCTCACTCGGCACACTCTGAAACCGAAACTGCGACTGGGCGCTATAGAACAGTCTACAAAGAATTACCATCACGCACCTGAGCAAACGAGCTTTCGAGGCATGATATGTGGGTCGTTAGCTACTTATTGCAACAGAAAAAACAAGTAGCAAAATTTTTATGCCAGGGCTCCTTTAAAAACCTAATATGACCTAAAAGATGCAAACAAGCACAGTTTCAATGAAAAATAAAGTGTATCAAAGGTGTGATTCAAACCGAGGTCCTCGGAGTCATGAATATAATGCTTTGTCGTGATGTCACAAAATGAGAATGACAAGTAATATCATTCACCATTCTGTCTCACTTTAAAAAAATTTAACTTTACATGACAGACAAGTTTGAAGGTCAATCCCTTATGAAGAGGGCTTGACATAACACACCCATCTCATCACAAAGCACTTCAGCAGACTTTAAGGCTTTAGGAATGCATGGCATCATTAGCACCACTCAAATACCAAAACCTCGATGCCACGAAGCTTGCAATAGAATGAAGTTTTTTTTTCAACATGTACAGTATTCACGAATTGAAACGCGAAAATTTAGGGCTAAGTAATGCACATACTTTCGTTTCTAGCATCTACAGTTCATGTCCTATCCGCGTAATTTTGGCTCGAACGCTGACATAAGAGCCCAGATCACATTTAGCTGCCAGATTTGCAGTGACATAACACGGTTATCGTGAGCAATTCCTCATAGCAGTCATTATACTAAAAACAAAATTTCGTGAGTACTGTACTACTTTGTAACAAAAATGTTAAAGCACATTTAATGCAACACAGCCAGTGCGCAAACTTACAGCTTCTTGCGTTGCACGGGACTGCTGCCATCCTTTCGTGGCCTGCCAGGGCCTCGTTTCACCACAAGGGGAGACACCACACCACCGCTGTCTCTGACAGGCGATGCCAACAACACGCCGGACGCCTTGGGAGAGTCTCCAGTTTGCTGTACGGGCGTTCCTTCGCGCTTATCCTGACCGCCGTCATCATCCACGGCACCTTTACCCTCGGGGACGCCCTCCCTAGTTCCAGCACCAGACCGTTCCGAGGTACCGGGCTTTTCGGTCACACGGGGGCACTCTTCTTCCACGGCACTGCCCTGCGTGCTGTCGGCCACCACGGGCGAGGAGGCCGTTTGCGGTGCCAGACGGGCAGCAGCACTGTCACTGCTGCCTTCGTCCGTGGGCCTATCCAGTCTTGCTTCCATCTCGACATCGGCCTCGGTGGAGCGTGCCAAGCGCCTCTGGGGAAGCAGGATGTAGGAAACAAGTCTTCCATCAGACAAACACACAGATATGGTCAACTTGAGGATTCAAAAGTACATTAAATGAAACTTTATTTGTGCAGTTTAATCTCTGGGAAATGTACAGAGGGTAATGTAAATGGACACAGAAGACCCACAAGGTTCTTAAATGGCTCTGAATTTAACAGGAGCGTTTGTGCATTCGACTTCGTCTGGATGCAGCTGCAGCAGACACAAGACTGCCTGCAGCATGAAGCCCCCTCACCAGATTATAGAAACTTCATTTATTTAGTTTCATCCTAATTAGACTGGGACGCAACTCCTTTGGTTTTCTCATTTAAAAATTCCCTTAGTGGCACTTAAATGACAATAGTGAAGCTTTCTAATACAGGGTATTTTCCCCCATGGGTAAAACACATCATGTACAAAAGAAACCCTTCCCTCCTGCAGAGATGATACCCCAGGACTTGAAGTTTATTTCAGGCAAAAAAAGTGCGGCTGCCTGGAGGACCAGCAAAAAGGCAAAGAATGACTAACAAGGCACCTGACCCCATTAAACAGAGAAGCCCGCTGTGACTTCCCAGCACCCATAACTCCCCCCACCGAGACCTAAGCTAAACCCCTTGGTCGCATTTGAAACCCGCAAAACATTTGAGAAACCATCAGCAAATAGCCAAATACATTGGAACATAACAAAGCGGTACACTGGACCAGTTGATATGCGTTAGGAAAAGAAAAAATTAGCGCAGCTTGCACTAAGTCGCGCTAGGCTGGGTCACAGCAGATCTGGTGGGCACCTGGCTGGTCCTGGCTTGGCTAGGCTTCTGCCCTGTCACCTCTCTCTCTCCCACCTTTTGCTATACCGTACTATACATGGCTATGCTTACTCTCGACAAGAATTTCTCTCTTTCTCTATCTTTATTTCTCCTTCTTGCTCTTTCTCTCTCTCTGTACTAATTCTCTCGCCCATCAGAGTTATTGCATCCCATGCCAGGGAAATGGGCGCACTTGCTCTGGAAGCAAAGCAGAAGACGACAATGAAGAGAGAGCCCGTGCTGGTTCATGATGATAATTTTCTATCTACGACATACGTCCAACCTCGAGCATAACAGCTTTGCTGTAAAATCAGTGGAAATGACTCAAAACAAACACGAAAAGAAAAGGTGGGGAAGCTGGAACATTTAACTAGAAGTTTGTACAGAAAATGAATATTAGCAGATAGTTCTTTTAATGGTGCAGTGGGATTGTAAAGTTACATGACGTTGCACACGACTCTTTCTTTTTGCATAGTTTTTTTTACAGGAGCCAGGAGGCCTGCCAGATGTTTTGTTGCCACAAGAGATGTCAGTTAATAGCTCCAGGTTGTCCTATCATCTCTTCTTTTTTTCCTTCTTTTGTCTTATTATTGTGTTAGTTTTTTTCTGACCTCTGAATGTATTGGTCTGTGCTCCCAAACACATTGTGAAATCGCGTGCTTCGACTAGAATGTGTATAGTGGCAAGATCTGAAAAGTTATAACTTGTGAGTATCACAGTTCCCGCTCAACTAGGCTTGATTAGAATGTTAGTCAAATGGTCAGAACTGATCTCAAGGAAGCATAATGTCATGATAATGAAAAATGTGAAAACAGTAACACAGCAGTGCCTCACCTAAACCAGCTTTCACTTAAGGTCACAAAACTTTTGCAAGAGTACTAGCCAGCATACAGCAGGTTTATTCAGCTTGCTTGGCAACTTTTCTATCTCCATGGCAACCCCACTGTTGGAACGAATGGTAAAATATAATACAAACAGAAATAAATTATATGCATGAAAAGGTGTTGCAGGTGAACAAGCGTGTCTTATCACTACAGGTCATCTAAGAAGCCTCCAGGCATCAAGCTTTCTCGTTTTAGTTATTAGAATGCCATTTTTCCGGGTGTTCAAAAGGTAAATTTTCCATAGTTATGAATCTTCAAGAAACAACTCGATCATAACAAAACAAACCGTTCATTATTTGTCTCTCTGTAGGCCAACAAAAAAAAAAAAACAAGCACATGAGGAAACGCAGCATGTGTAGTTAGAATGTAATGAGCAAACTAATTTCAGTAAAACAAAAATCTTCTTACGTAGGAGGAACATCCTAGACGAACAGAGAAGCAATCAAAAGGTACAGCGGTAGTGGTCACAGAACAATGACTGGGAGTGCTACCTGTACAACCTGTGGCCACATTATGCGAAAGCTATTTTCGACTTATTGTCATTGGTGCAGATGCCGAGCATAAGTGGCCAAGCTTCGCAAAGACTGCATCTGGGCCAGTGGGGTAACGAGCATAATGGATCGCAAAAGTGTTTTTAACCCTATACTGCCCCGAACACAGTAGAGAATACATACGAGAGAATATACGAGAATATACGAATACAGTAGAGAAGACCTGTAAAAACTCGAAACTCGAAAGTTACTTCAGACAATTCTTTAAAATGCTGATCAATCCACCAATGCCCATTTAGGGCCACTACACTCAACGTGAACAGATTACAAAGGGATGTAGGGCAACTCAAGCTTTCCAATTACTGGGGCAGACAAATTAGGCAACACTGACAGGTTTTGAAATAGCATAAGTCCATCTATTCAGGCTACAATGAAACTTCACTGATGCACTAGACGTGGAGATGCCAACCTTGTCGCTACATAAGCAACAGCATTAAGTTCCAGATTTTAAATGCTAAATTATGAGGCATGTCATAGTGGCAAATTCCAAATTAGTTTGGACCACTTGAGGTCCTCGAAAGAGCACCTAAATACATGGGCAATTCGGCATTTCACTGCCATTAATTTGTGGCTGGCATCGAACCTGCCCCGTGTGCAATTTTTGTATCTGGATGCTAACTTGGGCACATAAAATCATACTGGACACCATGCATACACATACATGAGGGGACCCACATTGATGCTGAATCACATTCAGTGCACATTCATTGAATATGCCGGGGAGGCAATGCCCACTGCTCCATAAAGGCGTCAAGTTGCACACCGTGTTCCATTTAAGTGAAAGGGATTCTCCAAACCTGACCAACCAAGACACAATAAAGTAACCCATAATGCTGTTTTAAAGCATACTTCATGCAGTACTGCTTTAATTCAACTTTTTTCACAATTTGACAATTATACATAGAAATCACGCCTGAGGTCATGGCAACCTTCCTTTAAGATTGTAATGGTGTTCTAATGGTACATTTCATGCCAAAAGGCACTACGATCAATGCAAATCGTTACTGTGAGACTAAAGAAACTAGAACGGGCAATCCAAAATGGCAGGCGAGGAATGCGTTTTGGAGGAATTGTGCTTTTTCACGACAAAGCCCGCTGTCACACAGCTGCCACAACTCAAGAATCAATTCAGATGGAAAATGTTTTAATTAATTATTGACCCTACAGTTCGGACCTTGCTCCAAGCGACTGCCACCTTTCCTGAAGCTGAAAGAGTTTCTGGGTTGAACGTTTTGGAAAGTGATGAAGAGCTGGACAATGCAGTGACCACCTGGCTTAATTAACTTGTGGCATAAGAGCACAACATGGGGATCCGCCTCTTTCATTTTCCTGTGCTGCCCTCTGCCATTTTGGTAGGGGTCGTGACAACTGGTATTGCCAGAAGCAAAGCCTCTGAGATGAAAAGACTTTTCGTGACTTTTCTGCTAAAGGAAGGGCACATGTCCCAGGGCATTGTGGAAAAGGTGAATTCCGAAGCTCGTGACCAGGTACAACAAATGTTTAAATGTAGGAGATGATGGTGTAAAGAAGTGAAGGAAGCTTCATGCGTATAACTGAACCATTTCTTTGCAATAAATATCATGTGTTTACTAAATGGTCTGTATTTTTTGCACGACCCTCATGACAAGGAATGTGCAGCCAGCCCTAAGCTGTTTTAGTGCACATAACTGTGCTGAAAATAAGCATTAACATCAACATGAGAACAGGCTAAATGCAAGTCTATGATGCTCGCATGAACGTGCACGGCTACTGCTGATAAACTCATTTGCATGTGGCTCAACGAAGAGCAATCATTTGCCAATAATTTTATTGCGGCTTGGGAAGTATGCAAAGCAAGTAAAATACTGTAAGAGAAAACCATGTTTTAGTCTTACAGGCAAAGCCGAGTTAGTGAAGAGAGAAGAGAAAATGTCACTATTGTGCACTGCAGCTCAATGTCAGCTCCAGTGATCATAAGAAGCCCCCATATTTGGGGTTAAGTGACTGACCGATGTGGAACATGTGGCTACAAACTATCCTATGCATCTTAGAACTTTTCAATACTGGCTTAAGCCCTTGATCTCAAACACAGGGACGAAGGTAAGGCAGCTATTCTATTTATTTCCAAACTTCAGCATCATTGGTCCAAGCAACACTGCATCTGCGTTAACATTAGGAAAATCATGCACTCTATACGAAAATAAATACGAAGCATATTTCGAGCTGCAGATTGTTACAACAAACTGGCATAGATGTGCGACGTAAAAATAGCCTGCTGATCTACATAAACACTCACAGGTGGCTAACAAAAGGTGAAGCTATTAAGAATACAAGAGAAGAAAGGAAAGCTGTAGGCCCATGCACACTTTGGAAACAATGAGGCAGCAACAACAACAAAAAATTTTGAGACGACTAAAACGGAAATGGAGATGTAAATTTTCGGATTATCAACAAACTTGCGCACTTCAAGAACACAAACATCTGCGTGACAGCTTATCTTTGTTCGGGAGGTACGGCTTTCAATAACAAGAAGTGCGCGCAACTCGACAACCTTTGTTTGAAGTGCCTCCATACATATTATCAAAACAATGTGGTGCGAAACTTTTCACAAGAAAAATAGATGTGTTAACAGTTCCTTTTTTTTCTTTTATTATCTTTTTGTGACAATGCTCGCCATTACGGCGCACATTCAGTGCATTTCAAATTTTTCCCCAACTATTTTCGGTACAAGAGATGGCTGTTGTAGCTTTTTTTCAAACGCACTATACATCGGGAAGCACACACATTAAAACACTCGGAAGACGGCGGCTCAAGGACTTCGGTTACGTGCTAATCAATTCGCGCATGCGCCGTTTTCTTTTGACAGTAAGAAAAACTGGATCAGCTGTTTTATTTCGCTCGATCGCCACTCGCAGTGAAGGGAATAGACGATCACCTACTCGCAGGAGTGTTCTTACACGCAAGTCGCGCTCTTGGATACGTACGCAACCATCCCATTTCGCAAGAGCTTCGATACCGAGAAAACTAGGCTGTTCCACGACGACTATCTGCCCATCAAAGGACGCCGGTGCCGAATTTCTGCCCCAGAACGGGGCTTTTAAACGAGTGCCCGTGCACCCACCTGCTCCACACGGAAAATTAAAAGGTCCTACGAAGAAGAGACGGTTATGGTAATTAGCCTGGTGCTCGTAATTACCCCCTGCCTCGAACACTGTGAAAATGCGCGAGAGAAAGCGCATCGCAAGGCGACACACTAACTGTCAAATCGAAAATTTTAGCCACATTAAAGATAAAACTCGCGAAATGGAAGCGCTACCAGAGAATGGAAGAAAACGCCGGGCGTAGTGGTCAATACGATTGTGCATGGCGGAGCCCCTAAAAGCGTGCTTCACCCGTAGTCGCCGAATTACATGCGCCAGAGGCTTTATGCAGTAGGATGGCGAGTAGAAGGTGAATTAGCTGAACGGAAACACTGACATGCGCTACGTTAATACAGTCTACTAGAGTGAACACCCTGGAAATGCGGCACAATGACGCGAAGTGCCCGACTGGTCGCAAACAATCGAGCATGCAAGGCGTCCAATGGTAGCTAGCTGTGGCGTTACATAGAAAAGAGCGAAAGCCTCGCGTCAAAGGCCCGGCAGCTTAGCTGGCGTGTATTTTATTGATGCAACTAGTACGGTAACCTGTCCGACGCCATGCGTGGTGCTAGACGGACGGGACCTCAGGTTTCGGCCATGATGCCGACCCAGAGGCCCGGCCGTGGAAGAAGACTTGACGGAAGCCGCCGCAACATAACAGCAAAGACACCGATCGCGCTTAAATCACTCACCGGGCAGTGTTGCGGCTAGCGCGAAGACGTCCAACATTTGGTCCGTAGAAGTGCACAACACACTGCGACCTTGATTTTTCACGACTAAACAAAAATATACGTCCTATCACAAACACTACAAAACACTATCCACAGGATAGGTACGCCATGTTAGCGCTAGCAGCGCCAACTTTCCGACGGGGCGGCCGATTTCGAAACAGCGTTGCCAGTAGCACGAAGCGAGCCGTGACCACGACGAAAGAATTCACGTAGATCTCGTTAAAACGCGGACACGTTGTCGTGCAGCTCCCAGTCCTCGTCACACGAGCCTCGTGTAATCGGGCATACTAGCTTTCCTACGAGTTCAGACCGTTTTTTAGGTGACTATAAGCTATATCTTCGCATACCTCTAGCCGCATCTTGTGCTAGAAAACTTCATTGTACCCAGACTGAATACGTGATCGGCTGTACCGTCATGTATTCTGAACAAAATAACAAACTTACTTGAAATACTTTACAATGGTCACACGTACTATCGATAGTTCATACAACTAGTCTTTAGTTATAACTGTTATGCGACAATTTATAAAGTCATACAGTGAACAAATACTTAAGCAAACGCCAAATCCGAAACCTGCAGGATGTAACAATGAAAAAAAAAAGAACGCTTCTAGTTTCTGATTGGTTGATAGGTTTAGCAAGCCTCTTCTATTTGTCGTTCTAATATGCTGAAGATTGCTTTCAGCCAACGAGCGTCGACTACGTCACAGCTGGCTGTGACAACTTGAGACGACAAAATTGAACACACCCCACGGAGCTCGTCTGGTCCGAACTCCGTTGCTCAGCTGCTTGACGTCTCGTGACTCTACGAGGTTCTAAGTGCCGTTACGGTAGTTTTCGGCTTACATCGAGTCATGGCCGCAAGGGGGAAACTCATTGCTATTATAGGGGACGAGGTGAGTACGCAAACGTCGTCAGCATGCTCCTCAAAGAGGCGCAAAAGCGTTGCTCAAAGTCGTTTCGCTTTTGCATCTACCGTGCCTTGTATCGCCTCCCGACATCGCACCAACGCTTTCGTGTCTAGTTTAGGTTATATTATACGTAAGCACTCGAATGAGCGTCCACGAAGTATCTATGACTTCGCTACCTTGTGGAATTATAAGTTGAATCCCTCACAAATGTGTCAGCACCCGGCTCTTGAATTCAATCACCTAACTAACGATTCTTGATGTTGTAGGACACCTGTGTTGGATTTCTTCTCGGAGGAATTGGGGAGATCAACAAGCAAAGACAGCCCAACTTCAAAGTAGTCGATAAAAGTGAGTTTTGCCGGCATTCGCTTCGACCGTTGCTTCACTGCAGAGAACGTCGCATTGAATGTCCCTTCTCTCGTTTTCAGATACAAGTGTATCCGAAATAGAAGACTGCTTCAAAGGTTTCGTCAAACGCGGAGACATTGATATTATACTGATAAATCAGAACGTAAGTTTGCACATGTACCTCGTACACTTTAGCGTTGCAATAAATGCGTGTTGTCCGACCTTTCCTTGCAGATTGCCGACATGATCAGGCATGCGATTGACAACCACACTCAGTCGATACCAGCAGTTCTGGAAATACCATCCAAGGATCAGCCCTACGACCCAAACAAGGACTCCATCCTTAGGCGAGCGAAGGTTGGTATTTGCTGCTGAACCTGTCTCTCCATTGTGTCTCATTGAAGTAGAGTGTCAAATCAACATATTGGCCTATCGAATTCTTGCACTAATTAGGAACATAATCGACTGAAAACATTGCTTTTTTTTTTCCTTTTTCAGGGGATGTTTACAACTGAAGACTACAAGTAGCATGTCTTGTTCTTCCCTGTGCTTTCGTGTAATCAAGATTCCTTTCCATTCCAAAGAAAGTGAACCCTCTGGGAATCTGTTGTAAATGTATGTATTAAAGTATAACAGAGTGACCACCTTGTCTTTGCACATGTCAGCATCGAAGCCAGTAGGTTACACAGAACATTACATGTGCCAGGTCAGGCCATTCCGCTGCTGAGCACAATTGCATTGTGAACAGGGGCAGTGCCAGGAGGAGGCATCATGGAGGTGCAGCCCCCCCTCCCCCAAGAGCAGCTATAGTCAAAACAATGCACAAGTTCCCCATCTCCCTGCCCCCCAAAGGAACGCTCTAGTCATGACCCAGTAAAACAAATCCTAGTACCACAAAATTTTGAAATGTCTTTTTACCTGACTTCGTAGCTTATTGGCAGCCATGATGTCTTCAACTCAAGCACAAGTCAAGTTGGTTAAAGCTTCTTCCCAGGCAATGCTTGTAGTAGTTGGACCGTGCCTACACTACTTTTTTCAGTATTTTTTTTTCTCAGCAACACGTATGCAAGACAGAAGAATATCTGGGGTTTAACGTCCCGAAACCACGATATGATGAGAGACGCTGTAGTGGAGGGCTCCGGAAATTTCAACCATCTGGGGTTCTTCAACGTTCACCTAAATCTAAGTACACGGGCCTCAAGTATTTTCGCCTCCATCGAGAATGCAGCCGCCGCAGCCAGGATTCGATCCTACAGGTCAGCAGTCGAGCGCCATAACCACTAGACCACCGTGGCGGGGCCAAGACAAAAGAAGCCCACACAGCAAATGTAGGGCAAGCTTTGCCTGTACGTCTTCCTTCCAGTCTGGCCTTGTGTACAAAGTTTGACATACTGACCTGTCGTCTACACTATTTCGCAATAAATATGGTATTCTAGGTTGAACCGACACTAAAAAAACAATGCCAAGTTTATGCTTTTTCGTTCAGATGTTCAGCGTAGCAACAGTGAAAACTTTTTAAGGCTACTTTTGTGGTCAGTAAAACAAGAACTTTACAAGTATTTTTGTAATTCTATAGGCTACGAACAAATCCTTGAGAGTTTATGCTGTGGCAGTGTGATAACCGGCTCAACAGCATCGGTGACTAATGTGGCGACACTATACTAGCCACACAAGTCAACATAAAGCTCAGAGAGTGCCCAACTTAACTGGCTGCATATCGACCCGCAGATACCCAAACCACGAGCACCATGCCATAGTGCCCCTAGGTCCTTGGGTCACCTCTGCAACGTACTTTCTGCAATGGCCTGCATTGCAATAAAGGACAAATCATAATGCGCAGCAAGAAATTTGCTGGTGCCATGGCTGCAACATTCAGCTGAAGCTGTGTATATGCACTGCACAGGGATGTAGAAAGTAAAGTGCGAGCACCTACCAACCACAAGTGATCTGCCGTAAAGGTGAGAAATTGCACACTGGCTAAAAGGGTGAGAGAATATGTACCCTTTAAGAGGTGAATGCATTGTACCTTGATAGTCAGAGGTTTAAAATAATGGGCTTATGTGGCTTGCTGAAATGGGCTAAGAATTTTCACTGTCCCATTCGAAACAGCCGTTATATGGTTGGTCGTCATCAAAAATGTGACTAAAGCTATACCTAGCCGGTGTGACTGCATCTACAGTACAGTGATCACCTGTGTTATTCCACTTGCACAGCAGGGGCGTAGCCAGAAATTTTTTTCGAGGGGGGGGGGGGGTTCAACCATACTTCATGTATGTTCGTGCGTGCATTTGTATGTGTGCGTGTATATATACACAAGCAAAATTGAAAAATTTCGGGAGGGGGGGGTCTTTGAACCCCCCCAACCCCTCCCTCTTGGCTACGCCCCTCCTGCACAGCTCCTGCAACGGGTGTTTTCCGCAACCCTCCTCTCGCACTATCCAAACAAGCTTGGGCTGAAGTTCATTCAGGAAAAGAAAAGCACAAAATTTGTCAGTAGAGTGATGAGTTTATATATACAAGCAAGATGGACAACAATATAGTAATGAGAAGTGAAAAATACATCAACGCGCTGCAGCCTTGGCCACATCTGGGCTACGCATAGTGTCCAGCCAGCAAGCTCCAGTGTCTGGACAATGTTTTCAACCTGTAAGAAAGAATGGCAAGGTTGAAAGTTGTGCAGTACATTCACGTGGATTACAAGAAGGATAATGTGGGGACAGAGCTGGGACAAAAATAAGAAAACTCAATACTGGGGGCACTTTTTTTACATGTTATGATTTACCGAGAATATGTGAACCTAATCGGATCGGAAGTGTAACCTGATGCCAGACTTTGCGAAAACACTCGACCCTCTTGCCATCCGTTCATAATGCTTTATCCACATGGTTGTCACATCCCCAGTAATCCAGCTTCTACTGATGGCACTTGCTGCACCGATTCAGTGTAGCTGCGCAGTGGTGCAACAGATAGCGCAAATGGTCCTACAGTGATGCAACCTGACAGAATAGTTGCTCAGGCACGGAGGGAACTGTCCCGCGGATGCTTTCCTGTTCTTTCGAAAGCGCACCCATTTGCGAGACTTAACCCCTGAACGAGAAAGGCACTGGTTTTTGGCGATCAAAGGTAAACATTACTCGCTTGATACCCTGGGGTGGTGAGCCAAACGTCCTCGATTCAACAATGGGTTTCACCAGCAGGCTACATTGTGTAATTCAGGTAGC
Organism: Rhipicephalus sanguineus; assembly: GCF_013339695.2. NCBI lineage: Eukaryota > Metazoa > Arthropoda > Arachnida > Ixodida > Ixodidae > Rhipicephalus > Rhipicephalus sanguineus. The sequence continues at coordinate 129,933,602 of NC_051180.1, read as the reverse complement.
TGGCTTAGTCAAATTCATAAACGAGACATGACTCTGCTTGTGCAGAGGGAGCAATAAGTGCCCTTGTGATTGCCTGCACTACTGTGTACTGTATCACGCGCAGCAAGGAGGAACGTTCCATAATAGAATGTTCGTCACTGCCACATGCCATTGGTTGAGGCTCATGTAAATGTCATGAAATGGGGGACCTAGGTGCAAACCGCAACCAATCGCATGTGGTGAGGACAAACGTTCTATTACGGAATGCGCACAAGATTGCACCCATGGGCCCCTTTAGCATACCAATGAGGTCTCACTGTCTACTCTTGAATAAAAAGAAGTGACGACCAATTGTTAGCACCTCTAGCATCGTGAAAATCGCATAAGATTGGCTAACCTCTTCCACTAGTGCACCTTAGCGCCGATTGTTCAATCGTCACTATCGTCGTCATTGTCATCTGCAGGTGGTGGTTCATCCTTCTGTTGTTCCTCTTCGTCCTCGCTTTCCTGTACACCTTCCTCCTTGGCTTTCTTCAACCGCTGTATTATTTCTGAAAAGCACACAGGAGAGAAACTGAGAACTCACAGGAGTGTTAAGCAACGTTACAACTTACAATGACTAACAAGTCACCTGCCAGAGAGGCTATGGAAATACAATGCTCAACGCAAGTTCGTAGGCTTGATTCCTAGCTGTAGTGACCACATTTAACTAGGGCTGAGATGAAAAAAAAGAATGGTTATGTACCGTACTTCAGGGACGCGTAAAAGATCCTACGGTGGCAGTATTAGGATGCTAAAGGGGTACCGACACGAAAATTCTCAGTTTTCGTTTTCTGTGTCAAATGAAAGGCCAAGCCCACAAGAGCCTAGAATATGTATTGGTAAGCGTAAGTGCACCCTGAAAATTTAATTACGACATGTTTTAGAAGGCTAGCTTTGGTCCCTACTGTAACCGGACATCACGACACGGCATGAGCTTCTCGTCACGTGCTCAGACAAGATATTGTCATGTTTTCACCACCGTTCCGCTCCGTGGCTCTATTAGTGACACACAAGCGGCCATTTGGTATGTTTTGGTACCTGACGTCATCGCAACTAGCCATAATGGTGCGTGAAGTCACCAGAACTGATACTGTATCCTGACGTCATGCTAGTGTTGATATCAGTACGGGTGCCATGCAAAAATTGACTTTAATGTCAAAATAAAACATCTCATCAGCAATTCCCGATCTTCACACTTACTCAGAGCCATCTCTGTATACAGCAGATTTTTCTGGCGGAGTATGCTTGGCTTCAACATTTGTTCTCAGTACCACTTTAATGCTTACATCCTATTTTCAAAAATTAAAAACAAATAAAATTATGCTGCCTGACGTCCCAAAGCATGGGCTCAGAAAGGTGCCATAGCTGAGTTCTCAGCATTAATTTTCATTACCTGCAATTCTTAAATATGCACCTAAGTATGCAAACATATTTCCATTTCACTGCCACCACAATGCAGATGCTACAGCTAGGAATTGACCCCGCAGCTATTGGCTGGAATATTTACTGTAACAGCAGAAAAGTAAACAATTTTATTTCTAGTCACAATGTGTGTTTGCTTATGGATTACTTTTTATTTCAATTCAGGTTTTGCAACAAGATATAGGTTGGCCTCTTGTTTTCATGTGGGTAGGATACTTTGGCAAAATGTTTTGCTTTTCTTTTGCCTCTAAACAGCCAGTAATCATTTAAAAAGCACCGAGGTTGTGAGAGGTCAAACAAAACAATGAAAAAAAGAATGAAAACGTTGTGGAATTGAATACATTTTACTAAATTTTGTTAAGACAGAACCTAGAGGAACTGGGAAAATACATTCCATTTAACAGGAGTTTCATATACTGAGAACGACGCATCGGCATGTGTGAGCACCCCGACACAAAACCAACCAAATCAGAGGTAAGCCTGTCATTTAAGCAGCCATTCCACTTGAACAATTTCCATTTACTGAGATTCTACAGTATCTAATTCATCTACAAGGTAGGCAGTTTCTGCCTTGAAGAAGACAAGACCGCTTGTTCAAACGTCGGCTCCAGCGACACTCCATGTTCAAAGTTTTTTCATCTCTCCTAGCAAGTTGTTCTACGCACACTGGCACAACGGAACTATTGTGGCAGCCTTTTTAACCATAGAGTTAGTACAGACTCTGGAGGAAAAGCTGGGCCAAAAGAGCACCGACCACAAGAACACCGCCATTACCCCACCGTTGTCGGTGTTGCCTTTGCAATTATTTAAAAGCTAAGGTTAGCGCTATTCAATGTTAGTAATACTGGCAATATAAATCAAGCACGGGCATTCTGACGAGTTAAAAATGTGTGGGAAGTGTTCATTGTTACTTCAGAAGATTTTTAGGAAAGATTCAAGGCCATTTAGGCAATTTACTGTGCGCAGAACTCGCGGTGCAGGATGATGTGTTTGCAGGCACTTTTGCTAGATGGTGCCACTATATATCCACTCAAGTTGGAGATCACAGCCGATTGCGCATCTTCCGACTGAGTCTCAGTGCGTCGTCGCTTGCGCTTTCTGTTTACACATACGACTATATTCCACGTGAGCTCGCTTTCATTAATTACGATGAAAACTGAATACCACCGTCAAGTCTAGCATGCGTCTCAGGAGCTGGTAACACTCGCATGGTAGTGTAATGGCGGCGCCCTTGCAATCGGAGATTCTAATGCATGGGCCCTATGGGGAGCTTTTCCTCTAGAGTCCGTACTAACTCTACATTTTTAACCTACAGCTCCTGCCCTATAAGAAAAAAAAAGTGGACACATAACACTAGATAGTTTTGCGTTGTTTCGTAAACTTGTTACTGTTTATGGTGTACAGGAAAAAAGACGATGTTGATGGCGGCAGCATTGCTAGTAGCACCACTTTTTGACACTTTTTAGCCCCAATGCATTACAAATGTACTTCTGTTGCATCGCTGTTCATGCTGAAAGTTTTAAAAAAAAGGATAAGCCTGCTAAACAATAATGTGTGTTGCTACCAATGCCTATGAATTCTCTACTGGCTTAAAAATTCAATGTTCACACAGGTCAAGTTGCATCAAGTCTGGATAAGAGGCTAGTGATCAAGCTCTATTTATTAATGTATAGGTGAATTTATTTAAGACGCAGTTTCAGCTTCCGTACAGAGCCTGGCCTGCAAGAAACGAATAACTAGGAGCCTGTTGGATTCTGTGTAGAGCTACTTTGTTCTGAGCATAAGACCTATTGAGTATTGAGCCTGTACAAGGTTGTGGCATCTAGAAGCAGAATAAACGCAGCTACCCCTACTATTTTGAAGACAGCCTGTTACCTTTACAGAAAGAAAAAAAGAAGACGCATGATAGACCTAATCAGCATGTGTTTCACAAATGGTGGTATGAATTACTCTGGTAAGCAGCAACAAATTATCCAAAAACCAAACATCAGCATGGGCTAACATGGTATAACAGAGAAGCATGCACACGTGATTAAGCTTAACCACGAGAGCCTCTCAATATGCTTATACAATATAATGAACAACTGCATAGAAGGGTATACTTGAACAAAGAACAGAATTAACCAGTGACCACATAGTACATAAATGAAAATACTGATCAATTGGACTACGGCGATGAAATGCAGGTGTAAATATAGTAATATTCATGTCTAAAGCAGCAAATCACATAAGTTGGTTACCTTTTGCAGGATTGAAAACACCATTGGTCTGTACGTTGCAGACGTAACACCTCGTTGTTTTCTTGTAGTGTTTCAAGGCACACTTTTCGCAAAAGTAGTGCTTGCATCTGCAAAAAAGAGAAAGAATGTTTTCTTTGTGAATGCATGCAATCATTGGCATCACGTTAGGTACCAGGTACAGAGAACGAGAAGTTCACAAGCCTGAGGCAATCTGCAGGCTAGTGGATTAGTGTTGTTACTTCAGACACATGAAGTCAGAGTGAAACAATGAGCTGGTTCTGCTGCATGCTCTAAAATGAGTCATAACTAAGTAGTGATGTTAAAAATGTTGTTAGTGTTGCAACTCAGTGTTTCTTTATTGCATTTTAAAATGTACAATAATTCTTGAGCATGTGCACATAATTTCATAATTATAAGAACATTTTTAGTCACAGTGTCATTTTATGCAACATGTATAAGCTGCATGCAAGTTGAAGGCTTTTGTTTTTTCTCAGTCTTTTTCAAAACACGTTTCTTTGGTCAATTTTTTTGGTTTGTCAGAGTGATAATATCATAACTTAAAACATCAAGAGCTGCTCTTATTCCTTTTTTTTTTACGTAAGGCCCAATATGTATATGAAACAGTTGTGCTGAAAACAGAATTTTAATTTTCCGCACATAACTGAAAAGTATTATCCTGTTTTGTTTTTATTTTTGGCAACCATGACTACAAACACTGAACTTTGACCATCTGTAGAATGACTAATTATGATTTGATTAGAAAACTGCTTGAAGCACAGCACTTGTTACATATTCTAGATCCACCTATCTAATAATGTTTGTTTTCTGCTGTGCAGTTCTTTTATTACAGGAAAAGAAGATTGCATACTTGAAATAGGTATGAAAAACTAAACAAGTGTACATATCCTTGATCATGTTTAGCCATAATATGCAGAAAAACTTCAACAACCCGTGTCTACCCTAAAAGGACTGAAGTCCGAGGTTTGGTGGAATTTTGTGTGGTTGGGATTAAAGAAAGCAGTAGCTTTTGACTGTTTATTTGTGTTGAAAAAGTACACTGCAAAGTGAAAAAGGGCCGGCTAAATGTGCTTCACAACACCTGACCAATGTACCACATCCCACCAGAAGCTTAAGCACATAAAGACATAGTCAACCACATAGTAACACTGTCTGACAAATACACTGATAACACTATTACATGCGTACAAATATAGTAGTTGGCTGTGGGGATGCTATCACTCCCTGTAAGATCGTTTGCACCTCATGGCGCACGCGCGTCTCGCAAATTAGTTGCAGTTAGCTTTAACAGCCGCCGACAGAGAGGTGGTGCTGTGCTTGCGTAAGGTAGGGTTAGAGGATGGATGGATGCTATGAGCGTCCCCTTTATAACGGGGCAGTGACAAGTGTGCCACCAGGCTCGACAAAAAAAAACAATTTACTCTTCTTTTTCTTAGTGTTGGCCCAGTGTCTTTACTTCAATTAAAACTATCTTACTACAGAAAAAAAAAACAAGTTTTCAGCTCCGTTCTCTGCCCTTTACGGCAGAATGTCCTTATTTATTTTTCCAATATTTATTTTTGTCCTTTCTCTCTAATTTTCTGCCACCAATACTCTAACCGTCTGTTACTTATTTCAATCGCGGGTGTGTTCAGCTTTCCATTCTCTCTAAAACCCAAGGCGTCATGTAGGCTCGTGCTCAAACGTACACCTGGGTGGATATCTCCACATTCAATCAGAACATGCTCCGCCGTTTCCTTATCTTCCCCGCAGCACGTGCATTGTTCTTCTTCTTTACTCAATCTCGCTTTATAACTACCCGTTCTAAGGCAACCCGATCTCGCTTCAAACAGTAAAGCACTTCCTCTTGAATTATCGTAAAACGCCTCCCTCCTCATTTCATTTTTGCCCTTTCGGTAGTTACTCAAAGCCGGTTTTTTCTCCATAGCTGCCGTCCAGTAAATCCTCTCCGCCTCTCTGACTTTTTGCTTAAAGCTCTTTGTTGACATATTGCTTACACTACCAGCCGTATATTTTACCAGTGAGCCTCCTAGTTCTTTTTCTCCACTGTTTGTCCACGCTCTTCCTATACAAGTAACGGAACACCTTCCCTGCCCATCTACTCTCCTTCATATTCCTCAGCTTTTCTTCGAACCTTATTTTGCTCTGAGCCTCCCTCGCCTCAAAACCTGCCCATCCTATATCGCCCTTTACAGCCTCATTTGTCATCTTCCCGTGAGCACCCAACACGAGGCGTCCCACAGTCCTTTGATTTATATCCATTCCCGATTGCATCTCTGCCCTCATGCGCACCACTGAGTTCCCATAATCCCCGGAACCATTACACCTTCCACAGACCTCAAAGCACCTCATACCTATTGTATCCCCACAACGCTCTGTGCTTCATTATTGCAGCGTTCCTCTTTCCTTTTGCTGCCGAGGCTTTTTCCTGTACCTCCATGTACCTGTCACGCTCATTTATCCATATTGCGAGGTACTTGTATTCGCTCACTCTCGGTATTTCTTGGCCCTGTATTGACACCGCCTGATCACAAGGATCATTGACTACCATCAGTCCACATTTTGTTGCACTAAATCCTAGTCCTAGAGCCTCACATTTCATTCCGCATATATCTGCCAGTTGCTGTATATCATCTTGACTGTCTGCAAATAAGACAATATCATCAGCATAAAATAGACCTGGAAGCTTCTGCTCAACCATCGTGCCGACCTGTTTGTGTGACAAATTAAATCCAATGTTGCTACCTTCTAGTGCTTTTTCCATCCTCACTATGTACAGCATGAATAACAGCGGGGACAAAGGACATCCCTGACTCAGCCCCTTGCTAATCTCAACATTCTCTTTGCTACTCATTCCTTCCCATTCTATGCAAACTGTATTTTCTCGGTATATCTCCCTCAAAAGCTGTATACAGTCATCGCCTAGGCCCATTCTTTTCAACATGCCCCACAAAATTTCCTGATTAACGTTGTCGTACGCCCCAGTGATGTCTAGAAAAGCCATGTACAAGGGCCTATTTTCTATTTTAGATATTTCTATACACTGAGTGAGAACAAACAGGTTATCGTCTAACCGCCTGTAGACTCGAAATCCATTCTGGAGTTCTCCCAAAATATCGTTGTGTTCTGCCCACTTTTCTATTTTCATTTTTACTGCTTGCATCGCCAACCTGTATAGTACCGATGTAATGGTTAGTGGTCTATACGAGCGAATGTTATCCTTTTCTCCCTTGCCTTTATAGATTAAGTTCATTCTGCTTTTCCCCAACTATCTGGTATTTGCCTGTCCTTTAAGCATTTTTTTACAGCTTTCAGCAGTGCTTCTTTAGTGCTATTTCCCAGTTCGTTAATGAGGCTAACGGGAATCCCATCTAAACCCGCGGCAGTGCGCTTTTGGAATTTTTCCTTCAGCCTTTTTCCAGTTGAAATCCTCCAGTACTAGCTCTTCCTCGGTTGCTCTCTCCGCCACACTTTTACTCTCCGGGGAAATCCCCTGGACACTCTTTTTAAACGAATCGCCTGTTACCTTTCAGAGGTAACCTAGCGCTTCGTACCCTTCCAGTTGATTTCCTCCTCCATCTAGAACATGTTGTTGCGTTGTGACAGACTTCCTACCTAGCGCCTTTATGTGGCTCAAAATATCCTAGGTGCGGCCTCCTTTTTTTCATGAATCTCTGTCACCCAGCATTCACTTTCACTTTTAACTTTTGCCTCGACCAATTTCTGTACAATGGATTTTTTCTCTAGATATATTCCCCATATTTCGTTGACTTTGTCCTGCGGTCGCTTGTCCTTTTTTGCCCTTCGATGATTCTGTGATGCTTCACGCCGCTTCTCGATCGCTTCCCGGATTTCCTTGTTCCACCAACTTTTTGGCTTCCTCTTTCCTTTCCAGCAAATAGTTTTCTTCTCTCTCCCTATCTCTTTCGTCATTAGATCTAACAGCTCACTGTACTCCCAGTCCTTGCCTGGTATTTTGCCTACTTCTTCCTCGACTCTTGTGGCTATAGTATTTATTATTTGTTTGTCATTTAAAATACGAGGTGCCAGACTTTGATTCTATGCTTTCATTTCCAGTTTTATATCCCATTTGTAATGTTATTCGTTTATGATCACTACCCAAGCTTTTAATCCCTTCCTCGTCTATTCTCATTTCTCTCCCCCCCCCCCCCCAGTTTGTGATAAATTCCTTCAGACATGAGACAGTAATCAATACTTGACTGTTTGTTTCCGCTTTCCTAATGATCTGGCCGTCACATTTAGGCCCCGTGTTAACTATCTCCAGACTATGTTGCTCGCAAAGATCTACTAATAACTTCCGATTGGTGTCTGAATATCCGTCAAGGTCGTGTATGGGGGCATTCATGTCCCCTAGAAGAATGATTTCGGCCCCATTACCAAATTCCTTAATATCCTCACTATCTCCTGATTCTTTTCTCTGCAGTTATTTCCCGTCCACAAGTAGGCAACCCCTAGCCACGTTTTCTTTCCACCTACTGTGCCCAAAACCCAGAGGTGCTCTGAACACGTCTGTTTCACTCTAACCCATTTGGCTCCGCGGTGAATTAGCATTCCTACACCCCCACCTTTTCTTTCTGATATGATCTTGTTGCACCCTTCCCAAACATAATTTTCAATATGTGGTGGCTCTTCCAAGTCTCTAAGGCGTGTTTCTGTAACCGCATAAACGCCTATCTGTTCTTTGTTTAACTGCTCCTCAATCTCTAACCATTTTGCCTTTTTTCTGCCGCCCTGCATGTTTATGTAACTAATTGCAACACACGCCTTATCCCTTTTTCTTTTACCTTTTTTCTGGTTTTTCGCAATACTAGCTGTCAAAGAGTCCTGGTTGTTTTCCCTGTTACTAGCTACCACGGACTCCGAAGGGCCCGCGTGCCCCCCACACCAGCGCCGCCTGGCAAGAGAAAGGTTAGGCTGGCGCACATGAAACAGCAGCGAGTCTCTTTGGTGGCGTGGCGTGGTCGGCAACGGTCACTCCCGGGAGGGTCCCTGGGGGACGCGACTCGTTTCCCACGGGCCCCTTGTGGCAAGTCGAACATTGGCAACGCCTCATTCGCGGTACCTTTTATATGCGTTATGTTGCTTGTGTTTGTTATGTTGTTTGTGTGTTGTATTAGCATTATGTATCTGGTTATTTAGCGTTACTAGTAGTTGTGTATTAGATTCGGCTGGTGAGCTGGCCGTTGTAAAAGTATTAATAAAATGTACACGTCTTCGTTGTGCCCGACGGCGTGACTGTCTGTGTGTTCCACGAGCGCGGCTCATCTCTCAACCTTACACAGCCTATGAGGAGGCCCGTGCATGCTTTAGAGGCTGTCTGGGTCACCTCTATATGTACCAGGGGCGTCGCCAGAAATTTTTTTTGTGTGGGGGGGGGGTTCAACCATACATTATGAATGTTAGTGCGTGTGTTTGTATAAGTGCGTGTATATGTATGCAAGCAAAATTGAGAAGGTTTGAACCCCCCCAACCCCACCCCTGGCTACACCCGTGATATGTACATGTGTCTGCATCTATATATTCACACAAGCTGAATATATTCAAGGAAGGGGGGTTGAACACCCCCCCCCCCCCCCTCCCCACCTTTGGCTCTGGTACTGAAGATGCATACCTCAGTTAAAAATGTGCCTGTGTGGAACATTTTCGCAATCTGTCTTCTGAATCATGACAACTGCACACCCACTAGACAGGAAAAATGTAATACGGAGGGACTAAACGCGACAACTAGAAAGCAAGCCCACCGTAAAAAGGCCACTCACTTTGTGACAACGGGGTCTACAAATGACTTCCTGCAGAGAAGGCACTTGAAAGGCAGGTCTTCCTCATCAGAACTGATTTCATAACGGCTGGTGTCTTCTTCACGATATTGATTTCTCTCCATCTCAAGTTCCAACTGCCAGCCGTGCTTGTAGTCGGATCGGTCGTGCATAAACTTGCAACTGTCTGTTGGACAAAGACGACACAAGCAAAAATAGTGGTCAGTTCCACTTGTGGCAATGCTGTAAATTGTTGTTTCAACAGCACTAGCATATGTAATATATAAACACTGCTAGGAATGCAGCCAAACTGCTTGTCTTAATGGCATTTTGACTGAATGCTTACTTTTTATGCAGATTTCCACACTTTATCAAAAGGTGCTACATGTGTAAAAAAAGTTGCATTTATTCTTAGAACAACTGAAGGTTCAGTATGTTGTTAGTGATTTATAGGGTGACAAAAAGAAGGCATGCAAACTTGAACAGAAGTCAAATAAAAAGAACTAAAATGCCTACTAACAGCTCAAAGATCACACAATGTACTTCTCGAGTACTTTCCGTTTTTTTACTAGTGTAATCAAAATCAACAGAATCATAACTCATATACTACCTATTTAAAGTGTTACATAGCATGTGACTTGTAAGCACTGCATAGTGGACAACCAATCAAAACAAAATCGATTGTGGAACGTCAGAAAGGTTGTTGTGTTAGCTTACCTATAAATTCATATAAATGCATTCAGAGATACAGTGATACATTCCAGGTAACTGGCGCCAAGTTTTTAATAAAAGCTAATGTGCTGTGACAGCAAAAAGAAAAAAACTCTATTTGCATTCTTTGGTATTTGTCTTATAAAAGCAGACATTCTTTAAATCATTTTTGTATGGTAAGCTAACTAGCAATGTAGGAGAAGCTTATAAAATTCAAAGTAATTCCAAACAAAAACAGTTAGGAGGCAGTGAGCACAGTAGAACACTAGTACACTTATATAATCAAACTTCCACAATCTCACATGACTGGCCAAAAAGCGTTTTTATAAAGAGTTCTGTTATCTGCACACTTCATTAGAGCTCCTCAACAAAAAATAAGGTCCTGGTGTGTCAGTTCACACTACATGACACGAGTGGTAGCGCGCTACACAACCCTGACAGTCTAAATGCGCCATTATGAAAAAGCCATATTCTCAGCAAATAAGCATTAACCCCGGCTGGCATTATGCCACAAGACTGTAATATGTAATGTTACCTCCAAATCCACAGAACCCAGTTTCCTTGTAGTCCTTGCATATGTCGGGCTGGTAGTCCCACCGGACTGTAGAGCGAATGTGCTCAGGAGCTCTTATAGGGCCTTTCCTGAAATACAGATTGAAAATAACGAGCACAAGAATAAATGAAAGCAGGGAAATTGATCAAGGCTCGTTTCTTTGTTAGACAAAACCTAATGAAACCAAGAGATATTGAAATGAAGGAAAGTATAGCGAACATTATTTGTAATCATTAGCTGTAGTAAAATAATTGTAAATGTAGAGGAACTGAAATGGAACAACTTTAATTCCTATAGATTTATGTCATGATTACATTAGTGCAGTTCGTTATTACAAATAATGTACCCTATACCTTCCTTGAGTTCCTTACGCGGTTGTTCCATTAGGAAACACAACAGTAAGTTACTCCAACAGTGATCACTATACAGAAATTGGATAAACAGAACAGCCATAGTATGTGTACAGTTTTCACTTGCTGTTTCTTAATTCTTAATAAAATGCCATTTTAGAGCGTGGCTCTTGGGTGCCAGCTCCTGCGCTGAGTGCCGGCGTGCCTCTTCCATCACGGAGAGAACGAGCACGGCAAAAGATGAAAGCGAACGCACAGAGGCTGGCAAAAGGGTGAGGAGGACTAAAAAGAGTGCCGCTTGAGACTACAAGATGGCGCCAGAGTACCGCACGCAGTCTGGGGTTTTGAAGTTTGAAGGCTAATAACTTCCGTTACCGTGCACCGATTTTGATAATTTTTTTTTTGCATTCATCTCAGTATTCAGCACCACACGCACTCCAGCACTGCAGAATCCAGACGAAAAAGCGTTGCAAGGCCCCCTTAAGCAGATCACTGTACTGTAGCGTCACCACTACCTCATTATTCATCACAGTGCAGTATGTGCGTGAGCCATGTCAGTGTAAGCCAGTGTGCCTAGGATTAGGTCGTGCCTACATGAACGCTTGCATTCAACAGGAGTTGTAACACAGTAACAGAGTGGGTGAGAAAGCAAAAAGGGGTAGCCGGTATTGTAGTTGACATTAAGCAAAAATATGGACCTGGGCTGGCCAAATAGTATGTGCGACAGTTGGAGGTCAGTTAGAGCAACAGAATGGACACCAAGGGATGGAACACATTGCCGAGGGCAAAAGAGGGTTGGGATAGGGTGATGAAACGAAGTTTGCCAACATAAAATGGAGTCAACTTGCAAAAGACAAGGCAAAATTGACCTGCGGCATACATAAAATAGGTCAAGGATGATTATGATGAGGCCCATGGTTCAAGTGGCACAAACCCAACATGACAGCACTGATATCAAATAAATTGGCGAGTTGATAACTGCTTCAATCAGTCGTATAATTGTACACCAGTTTAACATCTGTTGGTGTCACTGTGATGGCATATGGCCCCTTCTACCATCAGCACCATGTTGCAGATCATATTGAGCACCCCTAGGCAAGAAAATAATGTACGACACAACCTTGACTGTTTAACACCATGCCATGCAGAAAAGCTGACTTTTGGGAATTGCTACGACTGCAAACGGATTGAAATGCGAGAGCATCGATTTGAGGCTGCGAGATAATCAACATGACACATTGGTGACTTAAGTGAATGCTATTTTGGACTTGCACTCATGCAGAAAGTAAAAAAAAATCTGATACATAGGCACCATGGAGTATGTGGCGGAGAGAAGGTGTCTGAATTATCAGGCTGTTTGAAAAATTGGCGGTTGACTGTATAGTATTGCGTTGTTGACATGGTCATCTTACATAGACCACCACAGGCAATACCGCATATACAGGGTGTCCCAGCTATCATGCAGCACGATTTTAAAAGAGGAATGGCGTTACGTGAAGCAAACCTGGTACATATTGTTGCTAGTACACACGAGCAGTCACTAGTAATTTTTTTGTTAATGAGGTTTAATTAATTAGTATTACTTATAACTCAACAAGTACTCACCCAATTATCAAAATGTCAATGAGTCATATGTAGGTATGTTAAAAGGACATATAACTGCACTATTTTCAACAATGCACTAATTGTGTGGTCATTTTTTCTAATTAATAAAGAAAGCGCATGAAATCTGAAAAAATGACACGCGACCAGACTGCAGAGTGCATCAGAAAGCAGCGCTCTCAAACAGGCGCACTGTGAGGTAGCCAGTATAAACAAAAAGATGCGGAAAGAAAAAAATATGCATCACCCTTTCTGCCCCTCCTTTGCCGAATAAGCACGTCACTTTGGTCTTACAGAGTCAACCATGATCAGAACAGTCCTCCGGTCGCGCTTTCAAAAACAACAGTCGGCCGTGAGATATGAATGATGATAGTGGTGTACAATCAAGCGGAAGGAATCCCTAGAAAATTGCGACACATGTTGCTGCCACTCGTCCTGTACCCTTGCCAAAGTGCAGAATGCCATCTCTGGCAGCGTACATCGGTTGCTTGAAGTAAGCTTATTTGAGGGCGCTGCTTCCTTTTGCGGGTGGGAGCACAGTCACGTGTTGTCACATTTCACGGGCTTTCTTTACCAGCCAGAAAAAATGAGCACGCAATTAGTACGTTGCTGAAAATAGCGCAGATAGATGCCATTTTAACATGTCTACATACGCCTCCCTGACATTTTCATAATTAGGTGAGTTTTTCGAGTTAGAAATACAATTATGACTAATTAATTCAACCTCATTAAGGAAAAAATTAGTGGTGGCTACTACAGTGTACTGGGAACAATATACACTAGGTGGGCTTTGCGTAACGCCATTCCTCTTTTTTTGAAATCCTGTTGCATGATAGTTGGGAAACCCTGTATAAATTAGTGTCATGCAGACAAATGCTATTCAACTACAGCTTCACACATTGACACAAGAATTCATTCTGCAAAGCCCATGCTATGCTTTTAGTTTTTTAGTATTAGAGTTGAGTCACCAGAAACATTGGCCTAACACAAGAGAAGATGATGAATCCAGCCAATGTCAATGGCTAAAACTGGTATTAAGCACTGCAGCAAGTTTCCGTTGCTTCGACTCCAGTTAATTCAATTCCAACTGGATGTTCCAGCTGGGAGCTTTACCTTCCTAAAGCCTCAAACTTTCGTTATTTCAATTCTAAAATTGGCATTAGTCAAATAATTTGAAGTTCACAACTCGGAAACACGCCCTAACAGTGACCTCAATAGACATCTTTTAAGTAGCAGCATCAGCTTTGGTGGAGCTTAGCGGAAAGTGAATGTCATCTCCAGCCGAAAACAAACTTTCAACTTGCCCTAAGATTTTCCAAGTGAAATTGGTAGCGCACAATGAAGGATTACAGCATTTGTCCGACTATACATAAACATACATAGCCTGTCTACAGTGACCCGTGCCAAACATCTCCATTAGTTTGGGAATTAAATGCATAGTACTAAATTAGGTTTCACAACAGCAGGAGTGACATCTTGTGCCCTTTCTTGCATCAATGATATTACAGGAAGTTTGTCTAAAAGACATCCTCGCTTGCTGCTCTTCCCTTATATAGATAAAAAAAGAAGTTGTGTATTGAATGTAAAAATTGCCCCATTTTTTCGCATATAACCTACCCCTGCATACAAACTGTACTCCTAACTTTAAATCTACAAAAAGAAAAAAATATATGCACACAACCCACACCCCCACTTTTTATGCACACTTCTTTTCCGTTAGTTTTTGGCACAGGTTATATGCGGGAAAATACGGTATTTTAGTCACAATATTAAGGTAGTAAAGATCGCCATGGGTCTGACAAATGGTACGAATTAAATACGTTATCTTGGGGTGCAAGAGGTAGCGTGGCAAAGTCAGATTTACTCACCTCACCATGCCACTCGATGCATTTCCTTGTGCCGTGTCCTTTTTCGTTATGTACTGCACGTAATTGTTCATTCCCCTGTACACCTTGTCGTCCTCCTTCCCTTTCAGCTCCTGGAGAGATTGCAAGAACATGCCGTCATCATAGACCTTTTATACTATGCATCACTAATCAGCGCAGTACTTGTGAGGAGTGACCACTCCTGCAAGGTTTTGGTGGCAATCTTTCGTTGCACTTTCCGAGTGACTCACCTTGTTAATCTGCTGTGCTCTTTCGAATATGCTTTGGGCGTCCTTGCTCTTTTCTGTGTCAATTTCAAGGACAGCAGTGGCTCCCATGTCCTTAGGTCCTTCCATTTCCTGAAAATGCAAAAGAAGAAAACCATAAGGAATGAGCACAAGAACTTTCAGACATATTTCGTTCAGTGCGTGCAGTGTGATTAGAGGCCAACTGCTACAAAATTTTCTTTTGGCTAAATTAAATTTTTGTTTGATTTTGTAGTACCGCATTTACTCGATTTTAACAAAAGTTTTTTCCCCCCACATTTTCATCATTCCCAGAGTGACCCTCGTGTTACAATCAGACACTAGTAAAAAAAAAACGTCGCAACGCACCCAATCTGAGCAAAAATATTCAGTTTCAGTGGTTCTACAACACTTGCTGGCAACATGAGCATGCGGAATTCCGTATCCCTCACAAGTCAAAACGTTTTTCTTTGGGCATTCCTCCAGTGTGCAACAATCATGTGAGTGGGTTCATTAGTGTGCAGTGTACATTTCGGCCAGAAATTTGTATTAGCTTGTTTGCGAAACAATGGCTATGCGTTGCGCCCAATACAATGTTCGTTTGAAATGGAAAGCCATTTATGACGGTAGAAGCGCTCGAAAAATGTGAAGTTACAGGAGGGCTTGATATCAAGGAATTGACAATTCATGGGCGGCCGTACCAGCGGATGAGACTATTCAAGTGCGAGGCTTTTTGCAAAGGCTTCTGTAGCCCTTGCCACAGCCTTCACAATGAAGTAGGACAAAAGATGAGGAAGCTTTTATTGTTTAAGAAGTGTTCCATATCAAGTGAACTCAACGGAAAGACAATGCCATTTGAGAAGTGGTCAGTGACAAGGAGAATTTCGCTGTCCACTCAAGCTCTGAGGAAGACGAGTGAAGTGATCTCGCTGCTGAAAAAGCACACTCTTTGGCTGTGAGATTTCATAAATACTAAATGTAATGTTTTTCTGCCATAGGCCTTTACTTACATTGTTCTTTTTTTTTTCGTGAACATAATGAAAAGCCATTGTTCGCATTGCAATCAAGTGTATATACCACAGAGAAGACATTAGCACAGCCACAGGACTGGTAATGGCATGCTCGTATTCATGTTAGCAGCCTTTAAACCGCACCTAAACAGATGACACATGCACTTAATGGTTGTCTCCACGACACAGGTTCAAGCAAGCACACTGCCTTTAAAGGGGCACTGACACAAAAATTTTGGCCTCGTGTTTTTTGGTGCAATGTGTTGCTTGGGGCCTGTTAGTCATAACACGGCACATCGTTTGCTGCTGCGCGCGACAGATAATGAATTATAGGCTCCTCATTACCGACCAGTCTCAGCTTTGGTTTCACAGAGCTCCAAAAACGACAATCCACCGGGTGCAACTATCACCACCTAGCGTCAGCACCACCACATCAGCACACAGAACTGTGATGCACCTCCGCACGGTACACATCAAGAAGTCTGCTCGAACAGGAAACGGGACAGCAGTGTCGCCAAACACAGAACTTTCAACACGTGCGCCGCAGCCACGGACTTGTGAGCAGCTGCCGTGTAGTAGTCTGTTGCAGCAAAAGCGGCAAAAAGAAAAATGGCGGCTATGACGTCATCATAACTTGTTGTACTGACTGCAGTGTGGTGACGTGAGGGAAGTAGGGAGGTCACTGTGAGTCACCTTTGAGGGAGCGATGCTCGCTGGCGCACGCAAACTTCAAAATTCATTTAAAAAACCTTCCAAGCTATGTTCGCTGTTGATATTTTGCAGATGTTCACAGAAATCGATCCTGTAGGCTATCTCGGCCGCGAAATTTTGTGTCAGTACCCCTTTAAGATGTCTGAGCGCCATCTTACCTCAGGGATCAGGCTAAGGAGCTGGCTGTTTCAGGTCACGCCCTTGACATGCTTCCGGCAAGTGGAAATGGTGAAACTTCCTAAGCTTTGGCATCAAAAGCGGCTATTTTTGCAAGCTTTTCGTGACGCTCTCACTTGTATTTCGAACGTAAAATTTTGCACAGAGGCTCAGCAATATCTCCAATAATGATACAATAATAATTTCCGAGGCTTTACTTGCCAAAACCATGATATAATTATGATGCACGCCATACTGGAGGGCTCCGGAAATTTTGACCACCGGGGCTTCTTTAACATGCATCTGAATCCAAGTACACTTGGACTTCTTATGCAGCCCGATATTTTGTTGAGGTTGCCCTTTAAGCCTGCAGAAGCAGTTCTGTCAGCCGAAGATTTATGGTAGGCAACTTCCGATCACCATTATTTTCATGTTACACGTTATCGTACGTGGTGAGAGCGAGTGTGACAGAGAAGTACACAAACATGCTTCTGCACGCTTCGGTTGTTAAGGTGAAGTGTTGCTGCGATGCGTTTTGGGAAGCCACCAAATAAACATGATTCGGCACAAATATACAGCAGTTAAAGTACAGCTCAAAATGGTCCAAGCAAAATACTACAGCCTCAAAAGTGGCAAGCTCACCTAGCACACCTCCTCGTAAATTCTTTAACCAAATGCACGGTTAAGTATTATCCTGCACAACTACAGGAGTCAGAAGATTGTTCAAAGTGATTCAACAGAAACACAGCTCTGAAAACGAAATCATAAGTGGCTCATCTGCCAGGACTCACAGTAGTTCGCCGAGACTTGTATGACACCCCAACCTTGCCTTTTTCATCATCGCTGTCACTGTCAAGTGTATAGGTCTTGGTCTTCTTTGTTGACGTCTGTATTGTAAACACACAAAGGAACCTATGTCAGTGAAAATGGAAACAAAATCTAACTGGCTGCTGAACACAACAAGAGCATACTTTTAGATACATAGAATGACTCGGTTTTAGACTTTAGGTTACAGGTAACTTCCAAAAGCACCAAATGTGGAAGTTCCTAGAGGCCTATTCAATTTGTCCATAACTTAATGAGTGATGTCGTGCCAGCGCAGTGCTCAAGCAGAATAGTCCCAGCTGAATGGACTCAGGAGCCTGCATTGGGTGAACTGAATGACATACGAATGCTGCAACACCGCAATTGTGAAAGTGAAGCAGTTCCTGAACTCATTCAGATAGCAAGAGTGAATTACATGATCACTGCAAAGACGTGAATGCAAGACTGTGCAATAACGGAGTTGCAAGCCCTTAAGCCATAACTTTTAAAGCTGTGCTTCATACAGATATGCATGAACTTCATACATATAATATAAAAGTACGTGCCTCATAAGAATATGAAGCAAAATTGGAATGCCTGCTCTGAGACAAAATCCAGTGTGTCGCTCCAGTAATGCTTCAGCATATGTAGGGGAGATGAGACCTGTTTTCATCTCCCTGAAGGACTATGACCCAAAGGTAAATTCGCTCTTATAATGAGAACATCTACCTACCTACATATCATGCAAACATATTTAGTTTATAATTTCAGCCAGTAAGCTTGGTGAGCAGCCGGTAAGGAAAGGCCTACGAAAGTTCGTGCTATTCTTTGGAATGTTAGGACCGAGCCAAACCTCGTGCTAACAACCAGCTTTTTCACATGCCCTCTTCAGCAATGGCTCTCATTTTGCAAGTCATAATGAATGTGACAGCCCATGTTCCCATGTACACGTCTGTGTATCCACACAGCATGATAATTATGTAAAATCCCGAGTAACATATTTTAAGATTTGACATAAATGAGACCAAACTAAATTTTTAGAGCAAAATGTACATTGTGATTCCCATAGTACCACAGAGAATGGCACCTACACTGTTTGATCAACATTTCACATAGTTGTACCGGTCACTTCTGAAACTCAGTCCAACAAAACCGTTTATACTGAAGTAGAAGACACAGGAAAGTCGGGTCTCACAGGCTACTTCTGTCATTCAAGTTGAAAGGCATCTCTTTTCAAACACATTCTGTATTACTGCAGTTGAGATTCAAGGAACTGATGTGGCCCCTCCAGTCCCATACACACTTGAGGTTACGAGACACACAAATGTGCAACATGTGATGGGCAACCAGCTCCCAGATTTCGCATGCTAAGACCAGCACCTTAATACACGCCAAGTGAGCAGAGGTAACACTTTTAACTGGCACAGGCTGAAATTTCACATCTGTAAATTCACCACTGGCCTGTGTGCATGCAAAAGTGAATGCAAGTTTCATATGGCCATGGACAAAGGTTGGCTGCACACATCAGGGATAAAGCAGATATTGACACCATCATCATTCAGGACATCCTGCCCCTCTCATGGCCATTTTAACAATTGGCACCAGCGCATTTTAGTTGCATGCTCAAGGTGCCACAGAACCTCACAGTGAGAACTAGTTCTTCAGACTCAAGGACACAGCGTAAAACATGCGTAAAACACAAGTCAGTCTTTGAATGACAATTATTCAACCTCTCAAAACAGCTGTGGTTATAGCTCTGAAAAGCGCTATCACCTTCAACTTCCTGCAATCTTCGCCACTTTTCACATATATTCCTAACCACATGTAGGAGTGGCAGACGCTAGTTTGACTTCTTTAGCCGCTGCGATTATGCAGTGAGCACTCTTGGAAGGAGCAAAAGCAGAGAAATCTTGCTCCTTAGAGGGCTATGGCACCACCTGGTAGCAAACGCATACCACTGGGCCATCCCTATCACCTCAGAGATATGTGGTGCAACAAAGTGTGTTACATAGCCCTCCGATGATGGTGATACCACACAGCCTCGAGGTCATACCGACGCAGAAATTCGGTGTACAAATGAGTGAAGCATAGAGAAAAATGTTTCATTCTGTACGGGCATGGCTGGTCCATGTGCAGATCAAACGACACAAAAGAAAGGAATGTCATGAAGGTAAAGCAGAGACAACACTTAATTGTTAAAAATGTTCATAAAGATGGTACTCAAGAACTTTTTAGCGGAACAAAATTGTGAAGATATGTCTTAGTAGCAGACACATACATCACAATATAATGAAAAGCTACTTTAAAATGATGCATAAAACAGTGCTTCCTAAGTAGCACTGTTTTCTGCAACAAAACAGTACCTTAAATTGTGAATAGAATGTCGAGTTAGTTGTAGTGAAGACATTTATTCTCGCTGAAACAAAAAACTTTAGCTTCACAAGTAATTTCTAATTCTACAAGCAAGCCATTACTACCAGTGCTTCACAGGTTTTTCCAGTGTAGTGAAGGTGGACACTTACCCCTTGTATCATTGGGTTCAGGAGATCTGACTTCTTTTCCTTCTTCACAACCTTCGTTTCATCTTCACTGCTGGCTGAAAGACAGGAAAACGTCCAATTAATATCATGTTAGGTAACTGATGCACTACGGCTACGATTTCCCCACATAAATCATGGCATACAGTTTGGAGCATTATAATATCTAAGAACACCAGGACTGCCACTAATAAAAGTTCTATTGATGACATCCGTATTTGACACTCTTGTTCATGCACAAAAATTACTTCAATTACCGTAACAACTTTATATAGAAACACCTGATTGTAATGTAAAAATAGCTATTGTAATCAGTGTAACACTTAGGGTGTACAGACACAATCAGTGCAGCAGACAGGATGTATACAGTCACTCTGTGGCCCAATTGGCTGTTAGCATACGACGACACAGCGTGAGACGGGGCCTACACCGAATGGACAGCAACGCAAACTCGTAGAATGCAATGGCCACGAGAATTTCTAGTACGAAGGTAACCACAGGCTTCATAAGTATCATATTCAAGATTGTGCTTTCGTGACCACCTGCGCTTGCGCTAACACACCGGGACCTACTTAATGGAGTATGATCTTCGTTCAGCTGCGTATTTGTTACGTTTCAAGTGAACCTGAACCAGTTTCACATATCAGACGTCGAACTGCGACATCAGCACGTCTAGTTTTCTACCGAGTGTTACGGTGCACGTTTAAAATTACAGTTTATGCTAAGTAACAAGGTGGACTGTTCAATTCGAAATAGTTTCACTACACCACTTATTTACTTTTTATATTTTACATGTAAAGACGTGAGAAGCTAACGTAGGCTTGAGCAGGCTATTGAGAATTCCCAAATTCGTTATTCAAATAGCAATAAAACATATTACCACGTAACAAACACGCCAGCACCCAATAAAAACACATCGCATCTTTCTTGTTTGGCGACACACCATTTCCTTGCGGTTTGGTTATTTTGAGAACAATTGTTATTCATAATAAAATACAGCTTATTACGTTACCTTCTTCGCTGCTTCCTCTCCTCTTTCTCTGGTTACCCCTTTTGAAACCAGGCCTCTTAATAAATGTGCACACCGGCTTATCCGATTCCTCGGAAGTTTTCGTGCTCTCGGATGACGCCATTATTGCTGCGTTGTGGATCGGTACGATCAGCTTCCGTGCTTGAGCCGACTACTGCGACACATTGTTTGCAACTGGCATTTGGATCATCACTGAGGCTGGAGAAACGGCCATCGCGCTCGCTCTCGCCCTCGGCTACAGACATCGACGGTCGCTCACTGTTGTGACGGACTCTCAAGCGGCTTGCAGCAACTATCTTAACGGGCGCATCAGCCAACCCGCCCTCAATATCCTTCTGAACGCTACAGACACTGGCGAGCATTCCAGTACACACACACACCCCGGATGCCCCGGATTTGGCATCGGATCATATGGACCCCGGTACACATGGGGCAGGGGCTGGAGGGAAACCAGGCAGCGGATAGGGTAGCTCGAGGGTATGCGAGCCGAGCACCTTCCAACTCCGCTTCTGAGGAACCCGTTCCCGTCCCTTGCGAATACTCAGCCATCCTAAACCATTACAGAGGACTCAGGCAAACTTACACCCTACCACATCGAACATTAAATAAAGAAGAATCGGTCAGCTGGAGGCAAATTCAAACTGGCACGTTTCCAAATTTGCACATACTCAGTAAAATGCGTCCTACTGCATACTCTTTCTCACTGCCCATGGTGCCCAGCAAAAGCTACCCTGTACCACGTCACGAGGGAATGCCAGGCCATTACAGTCTTACCCCCAATACAAAATCCCACAGTGGAGCGATGGGAACAGCTGCTGGTCAGCGAGAACCTGGAAGATCAGCTGAGTCTGACTGACCGGGCCCGTAGAGCGGCTGCTGCAAACGGAGCCCTGGACTGAGGGCCACCCCACCGCAAGCCGAGAACCTCCGAATACCTGGAGCTTCTCCGCAGATATTCTTTTAATAAATGTTTTCACCACCACCTACGACTCACGGTACATGTGATGCGCTTGTCACACGGCGCACTAACTATCGCGAGTCATACCCTATCGAACGGATCTTGATTGCTTTATTTGTACATGCGAAAGGGAGCCTGCAGTGGTAAAGAAATTTTACACTGATCGGTGCTGATCGGATCTGCCGGAATTTTTTCACGGAACAAGCTCGCGCACGTCCTCGTATTACACTCAGCTAGAGCAGCAACTGACGATACATGCCACGGGGCTGTTACTTCACATGGCTGCCACTGGACGCCTAATTCAGACGTTAGCCCCAAGCGCGCCCCAGCAAGGGCGTAGCCAGAAATTTTTTTTTTTTTTTTTGGGGGGGGGAGGGGGTTAACCATACTTTATATATGCTCGTGCGTTCGTTTGTATGTGTGCGTGCATATATACGGAAGCAAAATTGAAAATTTTCGGGGGGGGGGGGTTGAACCCACCCCCAACGCCCCCCTTGGCTACGCCCCTGCGCCCCAGTTACGGCTCTTGAGGATGAGCGGAATTCAAGATAGCGGTGCACACGGTGTACGTCGACATGACAGCAGGGACAGCGCGTATTTGCGTGAAAGAACCCGATAGCTAAAAAAGGCACGGGACAGAGTGCCACTAACAACTTTTCTGTCCCGTGTCCTTTCTCGTGATTATGTTCTTTCTCCTTAAAAGCAAATGTGAACGCACACCAACTCGCCCAACAAAAGTTCTCTTAAAACAGGTACAGCAGTCGCGTGGCACCTGACCTCTCCCCCTACCCTGATTCTCATCCTCCGCGCCCTCCTCATCCATCGCGGCGCATAAGCACACAGCGAGCCTGCACCATGAAACTGCCGGCGGCGGCCAACGCACGCCTCAACACAACTATCCACAACGGCAGACCATGGACTTCAAAGCCGGCGGCGCCAGCAAGGCGGCAGGCGCGGCGCACGCCAGAGAGAGGTAAAAGGGAGTTGAGAGAAAAGGGACGGGAAGCGGACTTTAATTTCCCGCCTGGTAGTTGCATCATCATCAGTCTGACTACGCACACTCCAGGGCAAGGGCCTCTCCCATGTTCCGCCAATAAACCCTGTCCTGTGCTTGCTGCTGCACGTTATAACCTCAAACTTCTTAATCTCATCTGCCCACCTAACTACATGTCCTGCCCATGTCCATTTCTTCTTTTAACACCCGTTTGTTCCCTGACCCACTCCCTTCTTGTCCCTTAAAGGGACTGTCTACCGTCTACCGTCCTTCATCACTTTTCTGTTTCGTATCGCAAAAGAAAGCGTACCCTCTGAAGTGTCCAACCTGGCAGCGGTTTCTCTGGAAAATGAGTAGAAATTTTTAAAACAGAATTTTTTTATCTACGTTCGGTCTGGTGGACGTGATGACGATTGTAGTGCCGGTAAAAATTGAAACCGAAAACACATGTAACCTCTGTAGGTTTACTTTATCTTCACTGAACACTACTGTAATGAATGTAACAGTCGTTTTCAGCGAGCTAACAGTTAAATGAAGCCTTATTATACGATTACAGAACAATTGTTTTGCTGTAATCGCAGTCTATGCGGTTATTTTAGCACTGCTGCAGCAATCCAAGCCAAGTCGAGTCATCAAAAAGAGACAATAAATGCGCGCCTTCACAGCGCAGCACATGTGAGACATCCTAACAACAATACAGCGGCACAGTACGACCAGCGCAGAGAGCCGCATGGCATAGCTGCATAGCGCATGAGTTGAAGCAGACAAAATCGAAGACGGCGCCGCAAGCAGCGCCACCGGGCGCCTTTTTGGATGCGTGAGAAAAAAAAAGCAAAAATTTTCTCTCTGACGCAACCGAAAGGTGCCTCAAGTGCGTAAAATACAATTTCAAGTTATACATGTTTGTTTTTAAGCGAAATGAGTCTACCTGCGAGGATTTCTTGTCAAACCAGTAACTGAACCACGCCGCCGTTGGGTGACGCTAGCGGTCATTCTTTCATGATTTACATCAAATTAAAAATATAATTCCTTTTTTATGGGGTAAAGGCATGCTCATTGCCCACGATGTGACGAACGATCTTCTCATTTTCACCACAATCAGAAAACTTTTTCCGAGTGGTAGACAGTCTCTTTAAGGTTACACCTATCATTTTACTTTTCATTGCTCGCTGCATCGTCATCAGTTTAAAGTTGAACCCTTTTTGTAAGCCTCCAGGTTTCTGCTCCGTAGGTAAGTACCGGTAAGATGCAGCTGTTATATGCCTTCCTCCTGAGTGATAGCGTTAAGCTACGATTCATGATTTGATAATGCTGAATGCGCTCCATCACACCCTTATTCTTCTAGTCGCTTCAGCGTCATGGTTCGGCTCCGCGGTTACTACCTGTCCTAAGTAGTCGTATTCCTTTACAAATTCCAAGCAATAAGCGTTGTTCTCTTCCGTGACTGTTGCGCTTTATTTTATCTGAATATTAATTTTGAGACCTACCGTTCTGCTTTCCTTGTCCAATCCACCTTTTTTTACGGCACCACTGCTCATGCGCCCTCCCTCCTAGCGAAAAGGTCGCGAAACGACCCTTTATCTCGGAGGCTTTCCTTCTGGCGATTACGGTTGCGGCGGCCCCTATAAAAAAAAACCCCCACCAAAATGGCAGAGAGCAGCACAGGAAAATGAAGAAGGCGAATTCAGTAATCATGAGTCGCAATTCGTCCCCTGAGCTACTCATCGATGTAATGTCATCAGCGAATCACATGTTACTAAGGTACTTTCCATTAACTCGTATCCCTAACACTTTTTCCATTAACTCGTATCCCTAACACTTCCCAATCTAGGGACCTGAAAACCTCCTGTAAGCACGCGGTGAATAGCATTGGGGAGATCGTGTCTTCCTGCATTACACCATTTTTTATTGGGATTTGATCCCTTTCTTTATCGAGGGCTATGATGGCTGTTGAGCCGCTGTAGATTTCTTCCAGTACGTTTATATATGGTTCGTTGACGCCCCGATTCTGCAGTGCCTGCATTACTGCTGATATCTCGACCGAATAAAATGCCTTCTCGTAATCTATGAATGTTATATATAGGGGTTCGTTATATTCCGCGCATTTTTCTATCACCTGATTGATAGTGTGAATGTGGTCTATTGTCGAGTAGCCTGTACGAACTCCTTGGTCCTTTGGTTGACTGAATTCTAATGTTGTCTTAATTAAGAACTGGCAGAGCTGGCAGTGCTTTCGAAGTTAATCAATAGGCGTAAAGTAGCCGACATAGGAAGATATAACATGGAAAGTATTGAGCATGCTCTAAAGAACGGAAGAAGCCTCAAAGCGATGAAAAGAAAATTGGGCACAAGCAAAAACCAGATGTATGTACTAAGGGACAAACAAGGCAAAGTCACTAACAATATGGATAGGATATTTAAAGTAGCTGAGGAGTTTTAGAGAGATACAGTAGCCGCGACAACCAGGGCGATAATGTAAGAAGTGGTAGCCCAGAGGAAGCGTACATCCCACCTGTAAGGGCATGGGAAGTAAAGAAAGCCTTAGGGAGAATGCAAAAAGGTAAAGCCGCTGGCCAGGATCAGGTAGCACAAGATCTATTCAAAAACGGTGGACAGATTGTGCTAGAAAAACTGGCCACCATGAACTTGAACCGTCAGGTACGTGAACCACTTGAGCCACCATGAACCGTCAGGTACGTGATTAGGTATGTGCTTTTGGAAAAATGGTTGACCATTAAGAGTACTATATGTACACTCGTGCCCAATATGAGCTGCAACATACTTCCCATGGTCAAAGAGGCGCCAACACCGCACGGTGCCACCGACATAGAAAACAATAAGCGACGTAAGCACTCTTTCGAGTATTGGTATTTTGCAAAACCATTTTCACATTTGCCGGTGTTATAGTATAGGTTGAGGGCCCCTTGAACCAAGGCAACCAAGGTCATCGTGTTGCAACTCATATTGAGCGCCACTGTACAATATAATAACGAGAGCAGTGAGCAGTCCCTACAATTGATTCGTATACCGGATTCAATGTACTGCCAATGAAGGCGAAGTTTATTACAAAAAGTGGGTACTTGCTTATAACAAGGTCACAGTAGGCGCTCTGCTTCCCAAGTGCAAAACTCTCTTTATATAATCCGGCACTCTAGCCGCGGCGAACGATCACCAATCATGGTGGAGTCAAAGCATCCGTAGCTTAAACTTTCTATATTATATCTCTTTTAAACCATGATATATTTTATTTTTGCACCTTTCCAGCCTGTGTGCAAAAAACCTGCATATCCACGGGGTGAATGATGAGTGGGGCGAAGCTCCGGAGGAAATCATCGGTAAACCGTGAATACTCCGAGTAATTCGCCCAGTATATGATCAAGTAAACACGTGAGAAACACCGTGTATATATTCAACATCAAACTTTTATTGTACTGTTTGTTTACGTGGTCCCTTCATTACAACGGTCCCCCTAGCGTACGTCGCCGCACTAAATCGAACGATTGCCTTCCAGCAATGACACGCACCATATGTGAATCTTCCGTGAATTCTGCCCATCAATGACGTGAGATCGGGCGCGTTTATTCTAAAGGGTCGATGAGAGTCACGGCGACTTGCAGCTCACTTTAATTTTACATGGACGCTGTGAATTTTTATTGTTTAATCATGCACAGGAGAAATCTCACACAGGCACTACCTTGGAAGTCAAAATCCAGTGCCTATGTGGTCGGTGAACGGTTGTGCAGCGCGAGCAGTCGGTTTTTTCAATCGAGAAATCTCGCTAGCAGACGCTGCCTGCTAGCGAGTTTCTTGATTGAAAAAGCCGACTGCTCGCGCTGCACAACCGTTCACTGACCACCCCGTATATAGAGGCACTGTATTTTGACCTCCAAGCTAGTGCCTGTGTGAGATTTCTCCTACGCGTGATTAAACAATAAAAATTCACAGCGTACATCATCACGTTTTCTATGACGGGATAGATCGTGCATTGGCTTTTGACTGCGACCTATAGTCATTCAGGCTACGCGTTTTGTGTATTTATGGGCCAACTCAAGCAGTTATGTCTAAAGATTTTTCTCGTGAACTGGACGTGTATTTTCTTGACGGTCGGCATGTCTTACTCACCGGGGATTTTAACTGTGTATTAGACACGTGAGCTGACGTGCAGGGTCCTGGATGGGGTCGATCTGGAACGCACGCTAGATGCGTCGCCTGGTCCAGCACTTCTCTTTGATAGATGCGTACTGACTAGTACATGGACCACAATATGCCTGGACTTGGCGGCGTGGTTCATCGTCTAGTAGATCGGATCGCTTCTACGTCCCAAGTGCGCTAGCTTCTTGTGTGTCGCGATCCACTGTTTATATTTCTGACCATCGACGAGTGGTGCTCGAGGCTTGCTTTCCCTTTTCTTCGTCAGTGAGACCATGGCGTCTTGACATCCGCGTTCTGCATGACACGCGTTCGCGCTCCAGTTTGTCTGAGTCTTACGCGCCTCCCTGTTCGGTTCCTGTCCCGAGTCGTGGGACGCGCTCAAGGTACAGTGGCGTCTACATTGCTCAGTCGAAGGGCGTGCCCTCAGACGCCGTATGTCGGAAGAACTAGCAGACACTGCCACAAAGCTACGCATTGCTCTTCGGGCGGATTGACTAGCTCCATTGATGCGCTCATGGCAGCGAGAGTTACGGGGACGTTTCCAACGCCTTATTGCCGCATCGTCGTTGTCGGCGGCTGCTTGGCGTTGCAGACGTAATCCATGTGCTCACCCCGAGGTTCTGCGCTTTGCGAGAAGCTCGCTTCTCAGACAGTCGAGTCCGCTGGGAACTCAGGCCGCCAGAGCCCTTCCCGCTGCATTGCCACCTGCGCGTGATCGATCAGTTTTCATAGCTCACTTTGAAAACATGGCTCGTACGACAATATCAACGCATCATGGTACCACCGAGACATTCACAATGTTTAGTGGGCTGCCTCAGGTTCCACCAAAGGTAGCTGCACAGTTTTGTACAAGTCCGTCAGCTGATGAGGTGAAAGAGGCATTGTCTTCCACGAAGCGCGGTTCGGCTCCTGGGCCGGACGGGTTGCCCGTTGAGTTTTATTTAACCTTTTGGGATGACATTGGTGCCACTTTCACTTCTGTTATTTGCCGCTGCTTCGAGAACTTTGATTTCCCTGATAGCTTTCACGATGTTCGAATTGCGTTGATACCTAAACATGACCCATCGTCTGTTCGCCCAGAGGAATGGAGACCAATTTTTCTCAACGCTGATTACAAAACTTTTGCAGCAGTTGTCACTCGCAGTTTGAGAAGCCTGACGCCTTCCTTAATAGGACATTATCAGGCGTGCTCGATTCTTGCAAAAGAAATTCATAGTCTCTCCTTTGTTACGCGTGATATAATTGCGTACACGTTGGCGAGATCAGCACGTGGACTCTTGGTTTCACTTGATCAAGAAAAGGCATTCGATCGCCTTGAGCACAGCTACATATTTAGCGTAATGGTGGCGTTTGGCTTCTCGCAAGACTTCGTTGAGCTACTCAGAAATGCATACAGAAATATATACAGCACGCTGTTTCTTGATGGTTATGAAAGTGCCCCATTTCCTGTTACCCGCGGGGTTCGCCAAGGGTGTCCTCTATCTCCACTATTTTTTGTGCTTAGTCTCGAACCATTCCTGCTCTCACTCCTTAATTATCCTTACATTCGAGGCCTCCCAATACCTGAAAGTAGTACAGTGAAGGCTACAGCTTTCGACGACGGCATCACGTTGTACCTAATGAACGAGGACAGCTTATCCCGTAGTCTACGGCTTGGGGCTGCATTAAATTTTTCGAAATGTCGATATTTGTTCATTGGTTCCCCAGACATCTGCCTAAGCCCCCATTTTTTTTTTGGCCTTCAAAAAAGCGACTCAGCGACTCTATTCGCATTCTGGGGCTTGATTATGGCTACTACGGCATATCAGCCTCCGTGTGGGTTTTAGTTCTCGAGAATGTAAAACGACGGGAAGCGCAAGAATAAGACTTACCACTGTTGGAAAGAAGGTACTTAGCACAGACTGTATTTTGCGGCCGTGCATGGTACATCTCTCATGTCGTACTGCCTCCATTGCGAATAACTCAGTCGTTGCAATCCCTTCTTGGCTCGTTTTTCTGGTCAGGTAGACCTTAGCTGGTTTGCCGAGCTGCGCTTAATTGGGCAACCATGTAACAGGGGTGGATTCACGTTCCCGTCCGTGTCTGTTCGCTGCCGGCTGCTTGCTCTGCGATTCTTGCTTCGTGTCCCGCGCGTGATCTTGCCTGCTATTTCTTAGGCACTAAGATACGTTATTTGTTACCGGGAGCACGGCTTAACTCTGCGCCGCAAGCACTTAACATGCCTGCATTTTACTCCACGGCAGTGGCATTTTATCGCCACGCTCAGCAGGTTTGCCCTGATGCAAACATTCTAGAAAACCGTGTTGTAGACACAACGGCGGCGCTGCTGCTCCCTCTGGTTCCTCCAGCTCGTGGCGTTCCAGCCGTGTCTCGTGGAGCGCGATAACGGCATCCTTTCTGCCTGGCCATCTCCGCGACTTCATGTGGCGGCTGGGATGGAGAGTACTCCCAACACGAGACAGACTGGAGAGGTGGGGCATGGTGCCAACTTCCACTTGTCCGAATTGTCCGCTACAAGAGTCTAACCAGCATGTGCCGCAGCAATGTGTAATTGCAAGGGTATTTTGGAGAGCAGTTAACACTGGTTTCCGTGGCCTAGGAGTTAATCGTTTTGTCACATCTGGTCGTTGCTCGCGTAGTCGCTTTGCACGCCTTCTAATTACTGCGGCGGCTTTTTGTTTGTGGCGTAACAGGTGCGAGGCTGTTGCAGCAGGTCACCGTCGTCGTGCTCTGTTTCCAATTCTGGAACGGTTGTACTCGGAACTGCTGTCTTTTTTGTCGGAGGAATTGTTCTTCCTTGGGGAAGAGGAATTTCTACGGCAGTGGTCGTGCCGCTTCCTGTCGGTAGTTAAAGGACGTGTGCGGCTAGTTTTTCATCTGACCTCGTTCTTGTAGCCAGGTTATCACACAGTGAATATTAATGCATAAAATCTGTTTGTAGTTATTATTTCTGTGTGTGCATGTCCACGTAGCCATGTAGGTTCTTGTATATACAAATTTCATGCTAAAACTATAAATTATGTAAATTACATGTACCATAAAATCTACTGTACATACTGCTGTACACATTTGCTGGCATGTTCAGCAAGTCATGTGTACTGTGTATATGCATCGTCATGTACATTGTATATATTGTGATAAGTGTGCGCATGCTAGTTCTTAGTACCATGCATTAGGGACACCCTGTGGACTTCGACATTTAATTCTGTTAAAACGTTTTATGTGTATTGTGTTTCGTCATTTGTGTATGTGAATGTTCTTGTTTTACGGACACTTTCTAAATTTTCGTAGCGTCCTACGATGAAATAAACTTTTTCTAAACAGACGCTGCCTGCGTCGGCCTCGCGAGGCGAGAGAGGAGGGGGGGGGACTAGAGCACACATCTGCAACGCAGCGAGCGCCTCCGCGCCATCTAGGGATCTTTCTGAGAACTATAGGTGGCTACGACAGCGTGATCTAGTGAACACTCCAAGAACTAGAGGTGGCTACCTACTACTGCTACTACTACTACTACATACTACAGAGGAGGGACAGACCCACACCCTAAGGAGCTTCGCCCCTAAAATTCGACAGATCCCACGCATTGCGGAAATTAATTTCGCGCGAAGCAGTGAGCAATGATGTGAGCGAGTGGCAGCCAAGGAGGTTAAACCTCCTTGGTGGCAGAGCCAAGCGCTACGACGTGGATCCACGTCTTTGTATAAATCCGCGTTTTACATTTTCCTGTGCTGCGCTCTGCCGTTTTGCTCGGATTTTGGTAAGGGCAGGGAGAACTGGTGCCGCCAGAACGAAAACCTTCGAGATGACAAGGCGTTTCGCGACTCTTCCGCTAGGGGAAGGGCGCATGCGCAGTGGCATCGAAAAAAGGCGGATTTAGTAGTTGTGCGCATATCGTGGGCTTACCAGGCACGCCGAGCACGCTGGCATGTAAAGCGTAGCTAAGGGTCCGACGTGACGTCGGCACTCACGTTAGGGTATAGATCGTCAATTTCATCACCACGAAGCGCACACTACAGTGCAGTGATTTCCATACCATAATCAGCGGTCGTAAACGTATTTCAGCAACGCCTATAGCTTGTGCGCAAAAACAAGACAATTCACCAGAACGAGACAGACAGGACGGGCGCCAGGATAGCGCCCGTCCTGTCTCTCTCGTTCTGGTGAACCGTGAATTGTCTTGTTTTTGCGTACAAAATTTTCCATCAGCTATGCACCATCTCGCCGAATTTCATGTTTTGTTAAGACTATAGCTTGCGTAGTCATAAGTGTACGTACATATGTAATGCTTATTACATTGATATAACACTGAATATATATATCTGGGGCGCATACCCACATACCACGGGCGGGTATGTGCCACAAGTGACCGGTGGAAAAGATTTTATGACGTACGTGACAGGGAAGTCAAGCTATTCACGTAATGACCCTCGAAACGTGTTCGTTACGCGAATAACATGTTCGCTTGTAATTCGTCCCCATGCATATGAATGTTGCGGCCCCACGAAATTTTCATTGAGCGGCCTTGCCTGGGCATGTCTACCATATGTATAACAAAAATTACCTGGACGTGTTGCTTTTCTTTAGGGACTATTCAATGCGAATCATTTCTTTGTGAACAAACGGCACTTTGACCGTTTCTATCTGTCTATCTATTTAGCCACCTAAGTCTTGGCGCTCTCGTGGTCGTCTCCTTAACTTGGCATATATTAAAATTGACAGAGGAAGACGTGAGTGTATATACACTGTTGAGTGTTGATGCTGCATGTGGCTGATGACGATGAAGGATTATGGCTGAGCACATTGTAATGGGTGGGAAGCTTTAAACCACACACTCGTTGCGCAATTAGCATTGTGTGACGCCTGGTTGTTATTTTACTCTTTTGCCACGCTAGATTACATATGTGGCGTTTTTTTTTTTCTAAGAGCCAAATGCATCTTAGCTGAAACTGAGAAAAACGCAATTTTTTGCTGCTGCCAATATGGTGGAGCCTGCTCCAACAATTTTTTTGCCATTGTGTTCCTGTCCTCTAAGTACCTCAAATCTATATTGCGGCTAAAATCTGTATAGCCGACTATCGTCGGTATTCATGAGTAAACTTTGTATTTGGCTCTTATAGATTGGAACATTTCATTTGGTCTTGAAATAGCTCATAAAAGAGGTCTAAAACGATTCGAATGTACGGTATAGCAATTTTTTCCGATAAAATTAACATCATGCTCGTGCTTCCGTCGGTACCGTCCTCCATCGCATGGGCGTAATGGCGATAACTAGACCTGAAGAGCGAGTGTTCCTTCCTGGCAAAAAGCGCACTATTCTGGATTGTCGACAGCGTTTTCTTGTTCTTGGCATCTATTGAAGGCCTTGAAAAGTGCTCCAGCTCTACTTCTGAGCTCGTTTTATGCCGTGACATTTCGGATCACTTCTTCTTCAAGGAATATATCGGTGCTCAATATCTTCATTTCATATATCTTTTATTTCAAATATAACGTCTTGGAGCGAAAGAAGGACATGTTACTGTAGAGCTAAACTCGAAATGAAACGCTAAGAGGCAAAAAGAAGTACTGAAGTCCACCTCTTACTCTTTATTTTCGAGTTTTGCCCTACCCATGTCCTTCAGTAAGTGCCATCTTGCCCTAGAAAAACTAATTGTGGAACGTAAACACGATAGCAAAGCAACTAGGACACAAATTAAAGAGATTGGATAAGACCACGTTGGTTCTTTTGGTCACGATTGTTGACGCAGCGCTGGCTTAATGAATGTGGCTCAGTTTGATTGAAACAGATGCAGCATTTGGCTCATTTTTTATTAGAAACTGCCTTTTTGAGTTCACGTTACAATCAAGAATTGCCCCATTTTGATTCCAACTGTTTTAGAAGGAAAAGATACTTAGGCGCGCTTTACGCTCCCGTGAAATTTAGCAGTTTCGGTTTCTGCATTTGGCTCTTTTTGAATAAAAAAATCACGCCATATCCACGGAATGAATGATGGATGATAAGTGGGGCGAAACTCAAGAGGGGGAGATCATCGGTAACCTAACTCTCCCGTGAAAGTTCGCCCATTACATCATTAAGAAAGACGTAAGACTGTGCGTACATTGTACAAATCAACTTTTATTTTGTTTTACAAGAAAATTCGACGACGCAAACCACCGAGAAGAGAAGACGAAAAGAAAGAGCGTCATAAAGACCATGTTGGTTCTTTTGGTCACGATTGTTGACGCAGCGCTGGTTTAATGAATGTGGCTCAGTTTGATTGAAACAGATGCAGCATTTGGCTCATTTTTATCTCATCTTTTATTTTGTTCTTGTTCGTTTGTTGTTTCGTTTCTTCGTTTGTTCTTTTTATTTCGTCTTTGTCATGACTGGATTGCGAGGTACCTTCATTACGACGGCTTTATGATCCGTGAAATGAAGCGAGAGAGGTTCTTGTACTGGCTGCAATGGGAAGTTTGCAAACACTAAGTCTATACACGTTCCTCGTATCGTGGTAGGGTTCATATGGATACATCTGAGTGCGTATTTGGAAAGCATGTGCTGCACTATCCAGTCATCAGCAATGGGATCCACGTTGAAGTCACCAACCAGCACAAACGGACGGTTCTTGTACTTGTCGTCGTAGTCACGTAACGCAGCGTCTATGAACGACTTGACGTCCCTGATGGACAGGTTGGGTGCGAGGTACACGGTCACGACTGCGATTCCAGAGTCAAAGAGTTTGATGGCTGCGTATTCTCCGTTGTCACTTTCATACGTGAGTGGTACGTCGAGGATCTTGCCGCTCGTACGGCTCGATTCTGCCGCTCGTACGGCAGGATCTTGACGACGTCGACGCGCAGCCTGACGAGATGCTTCGGCCTCTCTTTCGCGTACGGCGGGATTCTGTCGGCGAGCGCGCGCTGCCGCCGCCCTGCGCGCCCTCCGCTCCGCAGCCTTGTCAACAACCACCTCCTCCATCCGGTGACTCGTTGCGAAAGAGGAAGCGCGTAAACAGCGATTGCCTTTTATAGTGTCAGTCACGTGAGAGTGTCGTCATCATGACGTCACTCACACCAGCGCCACCTGCGAGTGAGTCATCGAACTAGGCGGTCACGTACCACGAGACACAAGGGATGGACAGACCCACGACTTTAGGAGCTTCGCCCCTAAAAAGAAAAAAAAAATGCGCCACACATGTTAACGCGATTCCTTGCCCGACGTGACGCCTGTGTAGGGTCTTTTTGCAAAGGAGTTTCAAGCACCAGCGTGGCTTTGTGGCAGAATACTCTACTGCCACTCAGAGGGCCCGGGTTCAAATCCCATGTGATCCTGGATATCTTTTATGTTTCGTTTGTCCTTGTTTCGCGCGATAGCGGTTACGGACACCGGCGGCGGCGGCGGCGGACAACTACGGCACTGTTGTGATCTCATAAGTTTTCGCTGTAAAAATTATCCAGGATCGGAAGGGATTTGAACCCGGGCCCTCCGCCTGGGGGTCCATAGTATTCTACAACACATTACGCCGGTGCTTGAAGCTTCTTCGCAAAAAGATTCTATACAGACGTCACGTCGGGCAAGGAATCACGTTAACATTCGTAATATAGCGTGGTAGAAGAGTAAAATAACAACCAGGCGCCACTGTTGCGACCGGCCCGTTGCATGCACCCGAGACTCGGGAGGAAGATGCAGAGGCAGCATGAAGAGACTGAAGGGAAACTTAACGTGGTTTATTTACATTGTTTCCGTGGCGAGCATTTCGTGTTACATGACGAACATTTCATAGCAATAAACGGTCTCTTGAACATTTCGTCTTCCAAGACGAATATCTCGTGTCGAGCGAGCCCGCGAGGGTTCATTATGAGGAGTCTCTGCTCCCCAGATCCCTAGTTGGGGGACTCGGAGCGAGTTGGAACGGTCCAATCACGTCACACACAGCACTATTAGGGGTGCCGCCCACACCCGCCCAGGTCAACATCCTCCAAGAGGGCGTAGCCATTGTACTCTGCCCTTGTGGCATTAAGGGGGTCCTTTCTTGACATGTGAAGGCCGCAGGGTGATGGGTCACACACGTGGACATCAAAAGGTCCGCCGCCCCGAGGTACCTCACCACTCACCAGGGGCGTCGGATCAAGGGCGCCCCCCCCCCCCCCCCGGAAAAAATTTCTGCCTACACCACTGACATAGGAGGCCGCTTCCCTTTCGGCGCAGGTGCCGATCATAACACCACACAACGTGAATTGAGCAGAGAGTGGGTCGTTTAAAGCTTTCAACCCATTACAAGGGCTCAGCCATAATTCTTCATCGTAATCAGCCGCAGCATCAACAAAGTACATATAATGCCTTATATAATGTGTAGCGGGTACCTCGTTTCTCCGCAGAATGAAGAATAATGGCATAGTCGGTGCTTCCCTAGTTCACAAAACTTATGATAATTTATGACACAGTGGATACCTTTCAAGTGTACTTGTAGTAGTCGCCCCAAAGGAGTTCACAACGGGCTCTGGAAAGGCCGTTCCTCCAACTTTCGCTGAGACGGTGCTGCGTGGTGTTTCTTCGAAATACCATAGAAATACTCTTTTTGTGGTGAATTCTTCATGCCAAATCCCAACTTCTTCGTTAAAGGTTGACCGCTCATCTTTCCAGTCTAAATGCGCAGGAGTGCAAACATTTCTCCATTTATATGTTTTATTTATTGTTTAAATTGTTGTCAGTATATGTATATATAGTATATTAAAGTGCAGCTGCACCATACTTGGCCGCACCTTTATGGGTGCGTGCCATGGGGAGGAAACATAACCATCATTATCGTCGTCGTCGTCGCGTGGTCACGTGATCTCGCCAAACGCGAAAGTCTCGAGAAGAGCGCGTGCTTCGGAACTGTACAGAAGCCATGGCTGCGTCTTCGGTGCTTGGATCGCTGCTGCTGCTGCTGCTTGCCTCCTTATTGCCACGGGGCAACCAGTGCTGTCGTACAGAGCACTTCCCAATCCCCAGCCAGTGCGGCTCGGAAGGCGGGATTCCGCCGGGAGGCGCCCACTCTCTGCCTTGGATGGTCACGGTGCGCGTGGAAGCCATGACCGACGTCCAGGACCCGGAGGACCTGCTGCCTTGCCCCAGCGTGTTCCAGGCCGCCAAGGAGGAAGGCTCGTCAGACCGTCACGCCCGAGTGGGCCCAGACTCCTTCTTCGGCCACCTCGCGCGAGTGGCCGTCACCCACAAGATGACCTCGACGTGCGCCGGCGCCGTCGTCACCGCAAGGTACGTACGTGGCCAGCTTCTTTTTCTGGCCCTATTTAGAGGAAGCGTGGCTTTTCACGCTCAATGACCTCGCAGTTATTAAGTGCGCGACAACAAAGGAACGTTGATGACTTACATATATAAAAAGAGCAGGAGTGTGAATGTCATTGTCACGGTGAGTGATCTCGTAGTGCATTCCACGGGAGTCCACTCGGGGAATAGTCCACTTCAGCGCACATTTACGATTTAAAGGGATCAGCAACCAATTTTTATGGTACCTGTTTTCTTTAGTGCAGAGGAAAGCTTACCAGTGAGTGTGTAGTGAAATGGCCGCACGGAAAACGCCGTAAAGCATTTTTTAGCGCGAAAACTCTACTGCGCTGTCTCCCAAGGTCATTGATCGTGTCGCAATGACCTTGAGCTGCTGCAGCGCATGTGGCAGGCGTGACGTCAGTCCACGTGATCCACTGCGGAGAGGCGCCACAGCTGCGCTCGCTCGGAGCATCGCCGCTGCGGTACCACGTGACTAGGCGAAGGTAAATCACCAACAGACGCTTGCTTGCTCTTATTTGTGCCTTTCCGCTATCCTCAGCGGCCGTCGCGAAGTCAACGGTGTGATTAGGGGGTGTCACGAGCAAACGACGCCACTGAGTGGGCGAACAAGAACCTCTTTATCTGCTAACATCTCTCACGGATAAGAGCACTAGGTGAGGTGGAGAGACGAACCGACGAACACAGCGTAGCGAAGGGAAGACCGAAACGAGCTAGGGCCACGATTATCACACACGTGTAACTCCAGAAGCGTTCGCTGTATACTCGCGCACAACTGCAACGCCACAACGTAATTCGGACTTCGGGTTGGTTTCACCGTGAGATTGCGTATATTGTCTCGTTCTCGAGTTATGCCGAATCATCGCACGCGCTGAACTAGACAGTCCAACCAGTGGACGCTTGCAGAATTTAAGTGATGACGTGATTGGGTAATTTATATATATGGTGATCGACAAGCTTTCCCGCACCGCTGGGGCGCACCTAGGGTCCTTCAATATTAGTTGCGAAGTATCTTATGGCTGAGTTCAATCCGGTGGTGGTGGTGGTGGTGGTGGTGTGCGGCGTGACCACCCTTACTGCGCATGCGCATACCCTCTCCACTAACGTCCCCCTCTCCCATCCCCACTACCCCTTTCCCCTTCCCCCTCGCCCCTCCCCCTATCCACTCTTCCTGTGAAACGCGGGCTAGACATGCCGAAATTCTCTCCTGCGCAACGCCGCGATGAGCACCAGCGCATGCGCGTCCCCTCCCCCTCTCTCTCCTCTCCTACGCTGCCCCCCTCTCACACGCCTGCCGACCGCGTTCCCCGCTCGCCCTGTGAGAATTAACGGCCAGGCTAGAGGGAAGACAAGACGCGCGTAGCGTTCCTTTTGGCGTTCCACGACGCGAGGTCGGTAGTATGCCCAAAGAACGCCAACGGAACGCGATCGTGCAAGTGCTCCGGCTTCG
Organism: Rhipicephalus sanguineus; assembly: GCF_013339695.2. NCBI lineage: Eukaryota > Metazoa > Arthropoda > Arachnida > Ixodida > Ixodidae > Rhipicephalus > Rhipicephalus sanguineus. Next base: position 129,895,731 of record NC_051180.1, on the reverse strand, counting down.
CATCGCCTCACGATCCCCTTTAGCGGGAAATGGTGCAATTTTTTATATTAGTACAACTGGTAGGTGCCCCAATCTATTGTGTTCTTTTGTATTCTCCTTGCGTTCTTCTGTTTGCCAGCCGGAGTACGAAAGAACGCAAGACCTTAGAGCCCCTATACGGCTTAGGGTTTCCAGTACTAATACTTGCTACAACGCTCGATATGCCGGGAGCTCAATGGCGTTCTTGCACGTTGCACAGGCACGTTCTGACGGCGGCACACTGCCTGTTCGCATCGCGCTACAAGCCAACGTACCGCGTCTTCCTGCGCAATGGCAGCTCGGCCGCCCACGGAGCCCACGCCCGCTCCTCTGTGAGCGTGCCAGTGTCGGCAGCGCTGTGCCACCCAGGATGTCGGTTCCACGGCACCACCCGGGCCGTCAACGACCTGCCGTGCTCGTGCTCGCCGAACCCCTCAACGTTCAGGTGCGCCTGTGGAAGCACAGTAAACTGCGCAATTTGAGTGGAGCGGAAACTCTATTAATTCTTCATACAGCTTTCTTCACATGCAAAAAAAAAAAGTTCTCGAAGCCAACACAGCGCGAGCTCCGCTGCCATGGCGTGTCTTTATCTTCTTTTCGCACATCCTTTAAATTACATGTTCAGTTCTTCTAGGGACGTATGCATTTTTTTAATAGTTTCCATTGCACGAAAACAGTGTCCAGCTTTTTTTCTGCTGTTCTGCACCTTTTTCAGTCGCTAGTCGGCGTCTGTGGTGTGCTTCTCTCTTTTGTCCGTGTTTGCACGCCCAGTCTTTATTTTAGCATGCGAACAGTCACGTGACACATCTTTTTTTTTTTTGAACTCACGAAAATCATGACAGGGTGTGGCTACCACCTTTGCTTACTACAGCATCCGTGGTTGAACCAAAACTCTCTCCTCTGTTGTAGAGGGAGCTTGTAGCATCGCTGCCATACCGGTGTTACTACCGCATGTTAGCCATGCAGTTGCTCAAGCGTGGTGGGCGTATTGCAGTGTTGTGCACGTACCTATACAGACTACAAGAATTACTCTGCCTAATCGGACAATGTAATCTGCTATAGGGGTCTGTACCACTAACCCCTATGGTTTTTACTACGGCCAAGACTTTGTTCCCTCGAAGACGTCTGTTTATCTACCGCTCTGGCTCCTCAGGGCTCCGGCGGCGTGAGTGCCCTGTGCCTGCCCTGGCCCGACGTGCCGGTGTACGGCTCGGTGCTGTGGATGGCACGTCACGAAGGCCGCCCTAAGGGAGGCTGGGCCGGCGGAGGAGCGGGCCGCCTGCCCACCGCCCTGACCAGGGAGTCCGTGCAGCTCGTCAACTGCTCGCTGCTCCCTCAGGTGGCGCACGACACGGGTGAGCACATATAAAAAAGAGCGTGCTACAATGAGGTTTTAAAAAATTCTGGAGTGGAGGCCCTGCTTTAGCAGTGTAACACTCTGAATTACGGTTCAGAAAAGCGGAAAACACTTCCTTCCCAGACTCCCCACTACCAGTTCATGTCCCAAGTGGTGGTGCGCCAATAAGAGATCGCTATTCTCGACGAAAGTAACTTATCCGGATGAGTATTGTTGGTAACGCGATCTCTAAAGATTTCAAGATGATGAGGTTTTTAAGAGAACCAGTAACACCAGGACGCCCGTTGAGTAGTATCTGTCAGGAAAAATTAGCCATATTAAAATAGTAGGGCGTGTGAGGAAAACTGTGATCCTTCTTCGCAGTACGCTGACGTTGTAATGTGCCTTGAGTAAGATGGCGGAGGTCTGGCTTCGCTTTCGCGAAATAGTCTCCACTCCAGCATTTTTTTAAAAACGTGCTTGGTCTAATACAACCCCTTATGTGCATCAGCTGTAACGCGCTATCACATAGCGCTATTGACATATTTCCGAATTACAATTTAGAGTCATTCATGAGAATGCAGTGCTGTGTACCGGAACAAAGCTATACGCTGCTCAGCTGCTGCGAACGATGTTATTCTCGGTGGGCTTACACCAGCTTAAAGGGACCGACAACCAATTCTTATGGTACCTGTTTTCTTTAGCGCAACGGAGAGCTTACCGGTCAGAGTGTCTAATCAAGGAATGGGGAAGTGGTAAACGCCGTGAAACATTTATATTCTAAATGTTTCGATGCGACAATATGAAGTCGTATACACACAGCACATATGCTGCAAACAGTGGGAGGTGAGCGCGAGAGCCGCTCGTGTTTGATAGTGTTTGTGCGCGGCGGTTTGCTGCGCATACGCCTCGGCTCGACATGTTCCACCAGTTAGTGGAAGGCTTTCCCGCTAGGCAGCGCGGCATACCGTTTTTTTTTGCGACTTTTAAACGCGATTTAAAAATACGAATCCTACTCAAATGGTTAAAAGGATGCTTAAATCTATTACTATAATTCACGGTCTTTTCTTTTCATTTAATTCTACCAGAATCTAATCGCACGTTCTGGTCAGTTAAGCATTGCACGCTATAACGAGCGCGACACGTAGACCGGTCGGTGGCGATAGTGTGTGTGCAAGGTATGAAACACCTGCGTTGTACAAAAACCGTAGCAATCTGAAAAAGGACGCGCGCTCTCCCTCTAGACAAGACGAACTTGGAGAGAGAGAGAGAGAGAAAGCCTACGTAACAGGTTACGAAACAGGCGCTCCGCAGAACGCCGCTGACCACTTACAATGCGGATCCCGCAACGTATCGCCGCGAAGCAGTAATAAGCGACTTGCGGACCGCTAGCCGAAGCAAGGAGAGAGATCGTCTTATTTGGCAGTGAAGCTCGCTTCCCAGATGCATTACAACGCCAGTTTAATTTCTTCCAACTTGTCCAATAATGAACCGACTTTTTCGATAAAGCACTCCATGGACGGCACAATCCTTCCAGTGTATCAAATTTTGCTGCGAGGCGAGGGGAGGGCGCCCTCTAGGCGTTCTTTACCACAAGTCCCACTGCTAAACTTCAGACGCGGGGCAACACAATGCGTGCACACACACGCTTGTAAATTAACTTTCTTCAGAAGCTCTTGACACCTGTAACTCGAAAAGAAAAATACTGTTTGGACCATTGGACGGAATTTTGTTGCCACCTATAGAATTCACCAACGAAATTCCACGTCATTTGCTTTCTTTCTGTGAGCCAATCACGAGCAGGCAGGGTTACGGTATTTATAATCGAGCAATACTAAATGACACTGGTTTTCCTTTTCTTCCGGGCGTTCAGGCGGGGATCCCTCGAATGAGCTGTGCGCTGTGAGCATCGGCGGCCTGCGCGAAGTGGTCGACCCCGGCACCGCGCTCATGGTTGACACCGTCCAGGGCTGGGTCCTCGTCGGCTTGCTCTCGTGGTTGGACGACGCCCGCGCAGTCTCCAGCGTCGCGGTCTTCACCGACGTGCGCGCCCTCATGGCGTGGCTCCTGGAGACGGTCTTCAAGACCTTCTGACGATGTCGAGCAATACATGCTCTTTATGTGTTTGTTTGTTGAACAATGTGGTGTGCCGTTGCCTTGTACGGCAGCTTTTTCAAGATTATAATTCGTAGAGGGCGATCCCGTGCTCATTTTGAGCACGGCCGCAGGTGTACTTGGCGCGGCAGATCCCGTGCTCACTATGAGCACGACTGTGTTTCCGGAAAATAAAGAAAACGTATGTCGAAAGTTTGGCTAATGAGTTATTTGAACAAAACTTGCCTTGATTAGCTTGCGCCAAAGGTACACCGCACTCAACGTGAAAAACGGGTGTTCCATTTGCTCATTTGTGCTTACGATGTTTACGTCAGCGTTTAGTGGGATCGGTCATTGAGCGAGAAATGTTCACGTTTGCCTTTGCGCGAGTGACGCCATCCTTGTCGACTTCATTGGAAATCGTATGGTTACTATAATATATGCGGCCGATAGAACTACGAACGTTGCTTTACGTAGATATATCGGTATCGATGCTCGGTATCGGTATCGGGTGCAACTGCGACTTTTATGTAGTCGCCGCGATGTCGGAACGTGAACCGCAGCTACTTCGGTGGTTCTGAATCTTGCTGGCGAGTATATTATTTACTCAGAGTGCGGTGAATTTGAAAAACCAGAGTGAACGGAGTGACGGCGCGATATGCACGTTCATTTCGTCTTCGCGTGAAAAATATAACATATATTTAGTGTGTATTGGGCATGCTGCGTCCCTTCCTTAGTTAAAGCAAGGACGACGGAGGCTTCAAATCGCAAACAATTTACTTGAAAACATGGCTCATACGGCAGGGTCGGCCCAAGGACAAGAGACAGCGAGGCGGCGACCATGATATCGGCAGCAGCAACCGGGCAGTGCGGGTGGCAGCGAACTCCCGGCCGCGACGGCCGCATTTTCGATAGGCGAAATAGTAGAGGCCCGTATGCTTAGATTTAGGTGCACGTTAAAGAACTTTCTCAGGTGGTCCAAATTTCCCGAGCCGCTCACTGCAGTGTCTCTTATAATAATATCGTGGATTTGGGACGTAAGAACCACGATATTATCTTATCGCTGGCCAAGTCGTACACCCAGTAAACCTGGGATCTTCTACGAGCACAAATTCAAAAACGGCGAAAAAAAATACTTGGACAGTTACTGCACTATATCAATCTTGCCCATTTTTTGTAATCATGAAAGGAAACTAAATTATATAAATTTATGTTTATTATCGTCTATTGGCCGACATTGTACATGAAGAAGGCAGCTTATTTAATAGATCAGTTTGTGCTCCTTCGTATGCTGTTACTCTGTGTGCCAAGTGATAAGTAAACAGGATGCTGCATGCAGCATACTGTTTAGTTACACTCGCCGCCGTGGCCACTAGCGGCGCTGACTAGCACTCCCAAATTTAAAATGCACATATATACCCCATAAATGGACAGGGGGATGACCGCCGCAGTAGCTCAGTGGTAGAGCATCGGACGCGTTATTCGAAGGTCTCAGGTTCGGTCCCTGCCAGCGAAAAGTTATCCTTTCATCCGCTTTACTTTCTTCACATTTACATGATAATGACTACAAAATAATACCCCTGTCACACGGCACATGTAATGTCATTCGCAGCGAATGTCATTAGGCATTAATGCCATTTTTGTTGCTGCTACACGGGCATAGCGAATGACATTCACACCTAATGGCATTCGCCCGTTGAATGAGTTCACCGAACTCATTTAGGCGCGACATGTGTACTCTCGTCAACAGGCGCTTGGCAAAAGATTGCGACATCGATATCTTAAAGCATGTTAAAACAATATGTAAACGATGTTAGCGTTCTTGTTAGAGGTTGTTTTTAACTTTTCGGTAACTTTTTTACGTACGACGCGATGTTGGAAGCACTTTGTGCAGCTATACTCTCTTTCCCATACTCCGACTTGACGCTAGCGCCACCTCCTGTCAGCCATGTGGCCATGTTTACAAACGCTCACTGTTGCTTTGGTGAAGCGACGCCGCGGTAGCCGTAGCGATAGTCGCACGCCATGAATGCGAACCCCGGAAGCAAGAAAAAAAATATGTAAATTAAAAGCACAATTTGTAACTTTTTGTTATCACAGCCGCCTGCCAATAAACATTGACATCAATTGCGAATGTCATTTCATATGGCCGTGTAGACCCGGAATGCAAGATCGCAATGACATTCGTTTTGAATGTCATTCGCAGCGAATGACATTACATGCGCCGTGTGACAGGGGTATAACATCCCCTATATATATTTTCCTTGGCTTTCTTGTCTGTTAGCTCTAATTAATGTTGTGTCTAGCAAAGGAAAACGAGCCCTGAAAATTGCCCTTCCTCGGTAAAAGACATGTATGATACGAACGCTGGCCAACTCGTGCACACGGTGAACCACGGCTTTCCTGGAATTGCAAATTGAGAGTCACCCCTCTTAAAAGGTGACAAAAAATAACTTAAATAATTCTGGGTTTATTTAAACCTGCAGAATGTCTGGAGAAAAGCTATTTTTATCTTGCTTATCATCTTTCACAGAGAAACAAGAACTGATAGCAAATGCTCAGATGGGTTTCTGAAAAAAAAAATAAAAAAGAGGTCTACAGAGCTTGCCCTTTTCCCACTTCTTACTGCAGAATTTCTTAAGTATTTCTTCATGCGAGATGAAGATGCGCACACTATTAATCTGTTCTCCGAGCTTCACGCTATACTCTCACCCTGCTCAAAGATTCACACCATGTTCGCATCCCGTAAGGGGCGCTGCAGGGGACACTCTCATTGAACGCCTCACGATGTACAATATAAGAGGTGCAACTCCCAGTACACTGTAGCAAACAGGACTTTTTTCTTGCTAACCTTTACCTGTGGTACGTCAATTTCGTCTTTACAACATAACATACAAGCCAAGCAAGAGCGCTGACTACCCGCTCATGTCTGTTTCATGGATTGTGAAGATTGTCCTGCATATGTCTTGCTGTCACGTGTTCGGAATAAATTAATGCTTAACAAACCAACCAGCCCATCAGCTCATTCTAGCCACCGGCTGCTTTTCCTCAGTTTATCGGATCTCTATCGAGTTCTTGGTGCCAAGTTGTCAGTGTCGGAGCACGACCGCTCCATGCGTGTGTCTTTGCGTTGGCGCCGTTCGGTGACGCTGTGTTTACGGTTGTTGGCATGGATACCTCGAAATCTGTGCGCGCACTGCCTTCACGCGCCTGATCCCCGTCGTGTCAAAGTTCATTTCACCAAGGAGCCGCGCCGGAGGCGCCTAACGACTAAGTTAGCATATAGAGCAGGGGTCTCAAACTCATCTCAGCGGGCCGCAGTCACGAAATTTTGTCTTGCAAGGGCCGCAACAGTGAAGAAAGTGAAAGCACGGGGTGGGGGGTATATTTGAACAAAAGGTCACCTAATGTTGCGATTTCAAAAAACACCTTTCCCATATCTCACATATGGTCATAATTACCTGAAGGGGGAATTCGACATCAGGTTTCGAGAAAGATGTCTATGCTGATCCCCAGAAGGACTTCAATTCTGAAATAAGAGTTCTTGTTCTACGGTGATGTTTCAACACACAGTGACCGCATGGGGTGCCTCAGAAAAAGAAAATGCTTGAGACCAGTCTCGTCTCTGGAGCTTACCACTAGAAAGCGTTATTAATCACGATAGGAGAGAAAATAATGCGAATACCATTTAGCACACAAAAGTCACAAACGTTTATCCGTTGTGAAGCCGCGCGCCGCTAGCGAAGGGTCCGCGGGCCACGTGTTTGAGACCCCTGATATAGAGGCACGAACTGGGACGGTTCACGAAGGCGGCCAGAAGAATGACATATATAGCAGTTGCTATGGATACAGTTTCACGCTCTGAAAACCTCGAAACCATATTATTTTCTTTTTTTCATTTCTCTGACAAAGTTTCGCGCTTGATAGGTAGCAAGCAAGAAAGTCCACCTATGCCTCATGTAAAAAAAAAGATTGAAACATAGTGTCAACAACAGACACAATTCTGTACGTGATCTTGACATCCAAGAGTATAGCGAAGGGTGATGGCTCAGCAACCTGTACCATATCCATCCTGAAGGACGCCAAACACAAGTGGATCGCTAAGCCCCCTCGTTGTACGTGCCGAGCACTGGGGGCTCTAAGCAAAATATGAGTGAATCGAAACTTTCGAAGAACGGGTAGAAGTGGAAATCGCCAGGCTCGAGATGCAACAAGTTGAAGGAACCACAACAACGTCCTTCGGTAATGCGTGCCTGGGGCCATTTATTCTTTCCTCGCACCCTGAGTGGCAGCTCTGAGCCTCGAAGGGTTCGAGCATAAAGAGGTCGACGCTAAGAGGGGAGGGGGGGGGGGAGGGGACTGCGAAAACAGGCTTTGACAAAACGGCGTCACGGAGATTACTTTTAGCGGTTGAAGGGCCGCGGCGATAGCGAGTGCAGGAAGGACTTGGCGCGAGATAAAAATAATAAATAAAACGCGGAAGCGAGTCTTGAGGGCAATGCTGGTGCGACAGGACTTCGGTAATAGGCAACAGAGCTGTGCAAAAAAAAAAAAAAGAAAATCAAGCGAGGGTAAAAAGGAGTGACGTCAGTATGAGGCAAGAAAGGTTGTCATGCGACGTCCCTGGGCTGGCCGCAAGGCCACCTCCGAAGTGGCGTGGCGCTCGTTTGAGCAGTTTGTGAAACCGTCTCGCGGTGTGTGAGGATGGCAGCGCCAGCGGAGAGCGTTGGACGCTGCTAGTGAAGGGTGGTGCGGGGGCTTCCTCCTTTCCTATCACTCTTCCCTCCCCTTCTCGTTTCCATCCTCCCTCACCCTCTACCGAAAATAACCGCGCGTGTGTGCTGCATTATTTCTTTGCGGACGCATATATATTGGACGAACATGTTCCGCTCCTGACCGCCACGCCACCTGCGACTGACTTCTGAAACGTGTGGTCCGTGCGAGCGTGTGCTCTTTCTTTTCTGTCCTCTCTCTCTTTCTCGATTTCCTTATTTTTGTGCCACGCGTGGAAAAACATTCCTTCCCTATAACTCCAGATTTTCCCTTCTTTCTGCTCGTTTCGTTACTTGGCTTTTTAAAGGGTGCTCTTTATTCCCAATTCCGTTTCTTTTTTTTTTCTAAATACGTATATTTACAATCGTTTTACGCTCCGCAAAGGCAGCCGAAGAAGAGGAGGAGGGGGTCAGATGAGGATGAGGAGGCAGCGACTGTAGTTTCGATTGGAAATGGCGAAAGAAATAAGCTCTCGAGGAAGAAGCGGCGCGATATTGGTTTTTCTCGGACAACACTGCACGAACACACGGTGTATATATACGTGCGTATACCCCGTGTGCGCGCTATCGGGGTTAACAAAAAATAATAAAAGAAAAGACGGTGGCGGTGCGTATAAGGTTCGTAAGGATGCCTGGAAGGTATAGGTGGTTGGTGCGAGAGAGGGCGCGGAGCAGCAAGAATTGAGAAATACGATGATAATAACAATAATAACAGTAATACCGGAGGCCCTGTCTGTGCACAAACTTTGCTCGGCGAAATCCGTTTAGGGACGACGCTGCTCGCTATGTGCACGAGCCTGCAGCACTATGCCGCTATACGCCAAGCAAAAAGACAAACAAGGAAAAGAGATAGAGAGAGAGATATGATAAGGAGATAAAATGTGGAAGCTAGCCTGCGGCAGGCAGGCAGGCTGGTTGACGTTAAACGTTATAAAAGCCGGGCCCCTCGCTTCCTATATGCCTAGTTCTTCCGGCCTATGTGCGCGACAGACGAACACCGCCAAGGATTCCTTGCTCAAGGATAGCCAATTTTGGCTCGGCGAGCTCCTTATTTTATTTAATTTTATTTTTTAAAAGTAGAAGAAGAAGAAAGAAAAAAACATTTTTTCTCCCGCTCTTATACTTCCCGTTGCGCCTTGTGACACGGCACGCATGACGCGTAGTTTGCGAGCGCCCAATGGCCGATGAAGGCAGGACGCGTGTGCGCATTGTTGCAAGAAATTGAATCCGCGACAGTGGTCGCGACAGTGGCTGGCAACGCGCGTGCGTGTCTGTGTATGTGTGTATGTGTCTGTTTGTTGTATGTACCTTTTTAATGTTTACAAACAGGATCTAAAGGGGGCGTCGGCTGTGCGTCGCTTGTTTGCTGAGCCTGTACGGCTCATGGATGGCAGGAGCTGTTTTCGATGCTGATGTTATACTCCCGCTGTTGCGCGACGTTTCTCGTGCACAGCTCGCGCGGTCCCCTCTCACGCGAAGGAGCTGCGACAGCTCGGTAACGCACGCCGCGCGAACCGCTTCCACAAATAACCTCACGACGTCGGCTCTCTACCGCGGTGTTTCCGATAGGAAACATGTTACAACACTGTCACACGGGAAGATTTAACGACGTTTAGTCTATTACGCTGCTGCTATACAAATGACAAATGTGGCATTTTTTTTTCAAAAACAGCCAAATGCACCTTAACTTAAACTGAGAAAAACGCTCCAACAATTTTTTTGCCAGTGTGTTCCTGTCCCCTCAACACCTCAAGTCTATAGACGTCAGACTCTGCCCAGGCGGCGCTGCGAAAAACACCGCCACCAGCGCCCTCATCGTAGCCCTGGCACTAACTGGGTAGTGCAAAGGGAGCCGCCCGCAAGCGAATGTGCATAGGCCGCAATATAACCCTCCTCTTTCGCTGGTGTCGAGGCGCGGTTTCCTGAAAATCAAGGACCTGGAAAGCTTCTTCCACCAATCCACGCTTCAGAAACAAAGGAAGCTGATCAAGCGAACTGCGAGTACAATGCAAAATAAGTTTTAGTTATTCCCGCGCGCTGCAACTCGCAAGTACAAGCGAGCATCACACGACACCGAGTTCGAGGCAAGCCCTCCGACATCCGTTCTCTAGAGCCTAAATGCGTTAAAATCGGGTATATACGTATGCCACAGCGATAAAGTACCTACATACACGATCAATTTACTTAGCTATGCATATTACGATCAGTGGTACAAAACTCGGTTCATCAGGGGCGAACTCCGGCGATTTTCGCCTTTTCAGTTGCATTCTCCCTTAATTCATCTCTCGCTTCCTGTGCATTGGAGTGTTTTATTACGCATCCTCAAATGGTCTCTTGATGGTCGTCTTCCGTATGTATGTACTGCAAATGGGGATACGTGCGCGTCCACTTTCGCGGCATACAACCAAAGGCAAAACCGTGGCCTCCGAGATAGCTACGGCAACCGCGGAGGACACGGGCGAAACAAACCTGAAGGGGGTCACGACCAACATTCTGCGATTTAGTTGTATGACGCACGTGGTGTTAGCTAGTTAGAACCAGAACTCTAAGCCTTCAAAACGTACGTACGTCCGCGATGCTGTGTTGTGACGACCAACTCGTCGCGGTGTGCGTATCACGCGTCTCCAGTCTGCCTCTAGCTGCTCACTTCGTGTTACACGACAAGCACCACGGTCAGAGCCTCTGCTGAGCTTGATATAGTCAAGGTTACCACGGTTTTGCACCAGGGCTACGCAAAACAACAGCAGAGCCACACATTCATGCCACCGGCTGTGGAGAACGCGGGTACTTCGCTTACCCAACACGCTCGCAACGGCCCGTATCCAGCGCTCTCGCCTTTCTTCTTCGTACGACAACTATGGAAATCGGTAAAACTGAACGTTGTTATTCCGTCTTTTACGTCCGTGGCAATTCACAACGCAACAGTGCGTCTTTTGCGGAGTTTCTTCGTAGCGTGCGGAGGGCTCTCGTCTGCTGCTGTTTTCGCCGTCATTCAGGCGAGTGATCCAGCAAGCACTTCAACGCGGCTCGGTGGCGCGTCCGACTAGCGGAGAACAATTCACAGCTCTCGTTCTAAGTGCTAAATGCGCAAACACACGCGATATTAAGCTCAATCGTTGTTTCGCACTCGCTAGTTGCACCTGGTCCCATAGCAAACTGTGCGAGAGTCGGTCTATGCACTACTCAATACTTCTCCGACAGGTGGCGCCACACATCTTGGAAACTCCAGAGTCTGACGTCTATATTCCACTATCGCCGGTATTTAGGAGTAAAATTTGTATGTGGCTCTTATAGACTGGAACATTTCATTTGGGCTTGAATAAGCTCGTAAAAGAAGTCTAAAACAATTCGAATGTACGGTATAGCAATATATTGCGATAATGTTAACATTGCTTAGAATAACAGAGAGCTGAGCTAGTTGGTAAGTATTCATTCTAAAAAGACAGGGCGTGCAAACACGGACACGGACACGGCGTTTGTGATGTCCTGGCTTCTCTCTTGTGTCCGTGTTTGCACACCCCGTCTTTTTAGAATAAAAAAAAATTAACATCATCCTTGTGGTTCCGTCGATGCCGTCCTTCGTCGCATGGGCATAATGGCGATGAAGGACCACTCGCTTCAAAAGCGAGTGGTCCTTCCTGGCAAAAGGCGCACTATTCTGGACTATCGGTAGCGTTTTCTTGTTCTTCGCATCTATTTAAGGCCTTAAAAAGTGCTCCAGAAATAAACCCATAAAGGGAGATCATCACGTTATATGGTGTCCTGCTCACGAAGGTTTGGAGGGGAACGTCATGGCAGACCGTATATAGCTCGAGGCATCACCAACCGAGCGGCGGCAGGCCATGACGTTGAACCTCTTTCCAATTCGCGCGATATCCTTCTCCAACAACGGAAGCAACGAAGGGAATATGGGCTTCCACATGAAGACTTGGATAGCCAACGAAGCAGGGATTGGAGACGCATACAAACCAATAGCTTTCCCGATTCGTACCATCTAAGTAGAATATATCCCGCAAGATTTAAAGATACCTGTCCGTGGTGTTCACAAGCACCAACACTCAGCCACATAACATGGGAGTGCACCCAGAGGCGCACACACATCGACAGCCCACACATCAATAAGCAACCACACATGTTTCACAGGCAGTGGGAGGCACGGGAAAGTTAATAATAATAATATATGGGGTTTAACGTCCCAAAACCACCATATGATTATGAGAGACGCCGTAGTGGAGGGCTCCGGAAATTTTGACCACCTGGGGTTCTTTAACGTGCACCTAAATCTAAGTACACGGGCCTCAAACATTTTCGCCTCCATCGAAAATGCAGCCGCCGCGGCCGGGATTCGATACCGCGACCTTCGGGTCAGCAGTCGAGCGCCATAACCACTAGACCACCGTGGCGGGGCACGGGAAGTTGCGGACGAGTACAAACAGATCCAAATAGCTTTGCTTGACCAGGCCCAGCGAGCCGCTCGTGCCAGCGGAGCCCTGGACTGAGGGCCCGACCAAACTGCCTGCATTTAATTATGATGATGATGATGATGATCCTCTACTCATGGCTCATACCCACTCTGGGGGATTGGCCAAGAATTGTAGATATGAAGATTTAAAACTACTAAGTTAACACAAAAGACAAGCACACATAAAAAAGAACTAGTGCAATAATTATTTCTACATTCAGCCCAGACTTCTCATCCTAACTAAAAATTAGAATAATGAAATTACTGTGGTACCGAACGTCTTCTTTTTTATTGATTTTTTTCTTATTGATTCATTGCTATTTTCGGAACAGGTTTGCATTTAAGAACTTAAAAACACATTCGTTTTGTTTCCTGAAGGAAAGCAATTACGGCATCAAAACATTCCTGTGGCTGACGCCCAAATCCGAAGCACCGAAGGTGAGAATAGCGTCTATTGTTAAAATTATCCCCAGCTTAGCACAATGAGTTTCAAGAAGTCTTTTTCTTTGTAATATATAGCGGCGACACGATAAAAAATAATGCTCTATCGATTCGATTTCTGAACAAAAGTGACAGAGGGGAGATATCACCAGACCAGCCCTGTGTGCATATAGATTCAACGGGGGCACTCGGCATCGTAATCTAGTTAATAATACTTCTAATTGTCTAGTTTGACACCACTGAATTTTCCATGGAAATTTTAGATGTCTAAATTCTGTCCATGAAGTTATTGATTCTATGGCGTCTGCTCGAAGGGAAAATTTCCTATACCTAATCGCAGTTATGCTGGCTACTTCAGGGAGGACCGAAATTATTGGACCGTTCAATGCCGCTCTCGCTAGTGTGTCGGCCATTTCATTTATTTCTAATCCACAATGGCCAGGTACCCATAATAATTTCAAAATTTTCAATTGTGGAGGCACTAGCGTAAGGAGCGTTTTTAAGGCAATTGATTTTGATGACATTGTTAGAGATGTACATACTGACAGGGAATCTGTTATTATTATTGCGCAATGGTCATTCAAATCTAGTTTTCGCAGCGCCAGTATAATTGCCGAGAGTTCCGCTTCAAACACAGGGGTGAAGTCCGGTAGTCTTAATGAAAATGACCAGCCAAGCGAAGGGGAGTAAATACCTACGCCTGCCTTTTCGTCAATTACTGAAGCATCTGTGGCTACTATATTTTTGTTTTCGCGTGTGTAAGATAATCTTGCAGCCGACTATTTAACACCCTGTATGATTGAAATTTAGGCTTAGAGGGGAAAATCTCATCGAATTCTATCTTAAGATTTTGATTGGACACATTTGCTGCAGGCACATCTCGAATCTTCACGTTTATCCGGTCTAGCTGCTTCTGAACAAAAATAATCTGTGGTGTACGAAAACGTGGCCAATGAGCAAGAAAAAAGGAGTCTGGCTCATTTATAAAAGCATATTCGGATCGTCTTAACGGAAAGCTATAAAATTTTAAAAATGTCTGCACCGTCAGGATTCGGAATCGACAAGGCAATGTTGGCAAGCGCGCTTCCTGATACAGAACGTTGATTGCTACAAACCCAGGGAGTCCCAAACACAATCGCAAGGCTTCTCGCTCCAGCATAACCAGAGGCTTAAGTTTGTACGCAGGGCCACCCGAGAACAAGACACACCCAAATTCTAATATTGGGCGCATGTACATTTTATAGACCATCAAAAGTGTGTCCCTACGTAGTCCATATCGTCTGCTGCTCAGCCTACGTAGTATGCCTAAGGCACGTTGTGCCTTAGGTACGATACTCTCTATGTGTGGAGTCCAGTTTAGTGTCCCATTATAAATGATTCCCAAATATTTTATCGACTCAACCTGCGGAATAGGCTCTTGTTTATAGAATATTGAAATTGAAATTGGATCTGCGATTGGAAATATCAACAATGCGCTTTTATTTACATTTAAGGACATGCAAATTGTCTCTAGCCATACCTCTAGCATACTCATATATCTCTGTAATTTCTGATATAGAGAATAAATATCACTATCAGCCGCGAAGAATGCAATATCGTCGGCATAAACATATACCTGCACATCCTGGCAATTGGGGATTGAGCTCATTAATACATTAAATAATACTGGAGACAACACTGCTCCTTGGGGGACTCCGCGAGTCTGTTTGAACTTTAATGATGCACAGCCGTCCTTATAACAATAAAATTCTCTTGCCCTCAAAAATTCGCCCAACCACGCAATGATATATTGAGGGAAATTACGCCTCTGTAAGTGGTCCAATAAAACTGAATGCTCCACACTATCATACGCTTTGGCGACATCTAACGTCACCAAAGCTGCGTGTTGCCTTCTTTTCCGAGCAAGTTGAATACGGCTTTCTAAATCGGCGTGTGCACACCATATAGAACAGTCTGCTCTGAAGCCAATTTGATTTGGATTTAACAATAAATTATCCGCCATCCAGATTGAAATTCTATTATGGAGCACCCTCTCTATGAGTTTTACCATATTAGAAGTAAGAGAAATAGGTGGAATGTTTTCTATGGTATAGCCTAATCCTTGTCTTTTTTGTACCGGAATTATTTTAGCTAATTTCCAATCATATGGAATCCAGGCATTTTTTAACGAATAATTTATTGTATTGATGAGGTCACACGGTCATAATTTCAATAATATCTTTATCATATCAACCGTAATTCCGTCCGGACCTGGAGCTGACGAGGGTAAATCTTGAATCACTAGACCTAATTCTTCCAATGAAACTTTAGTAAAATCCACCGTTAGCGCTGGTACTTGCAAATTGTATAACTTAGTTGATGTAAATCTACATTCCAGGCCTTTAGCTATGCCTTCCAAAGATTTCTTCATTTCATCTGATGACATAATTTCACAGTCTATATTACTTGGTGATGGTAAAATTTTTCGTGATCTCATAAACCTAAACAGCGATTTTTTGTTCTTAGGATTCGATAGGTAATCATAGTGTTTCCTATCGTATGCTTCTTTAGCTAAAGAAACTGTGCGTTTAAATATTGCAGCGTAAAATTTGTAATCGGACCAATTTTGGGGGGACTGGTTATACATAAGCTTCTTCCAAGCTGCCTGTCGTCGACGGTAATCTCGTGTACAATCTGAATTCCACCAAGGACTACCGGAAATGGACTTTGCAGACTCAACAACAAATTCTGCTTTTTGTACGTCCTTTTAATTAATGCACTTAGCCTCATAGCTTTTATATCGTCTCGCTCATCCGAATGTGTGGTCAACGCATTTTCTAGATCTTTTTAAATTTGCCGTAATTTATAATAGTCGAGTCTGAGAACAGGATGAAGTTACTGGACAAGCAATCTCAAATATTACTGGCAAATGATCGCTGTTGGTGGCACAGTCCATGGCTGCCCATGACAAACTAGTGAGGGACGAACTTACAAAGCTTAAATCCAAGGCTGAACGGGATCGCGCACGAATAAAAGTAGGCGTTCCCGAATTAAGGCAAGACAGGCTGTTATCTACTGTCCAATCCCACAATCGTTTGCCACAGCTATCTGTTCGAAAGCCCCAACACGTATGATGGGAGTTGAAATCCCCCACCAGAATTTTATCTTTACACAGAGATGTAACTGCAGAGTCCAAACACCGAGTATCTTGTACCCCTGTAGGAAAGTATGCATTTATCAACAAGAAAGGCAGGCAGCCTGGCAAAGTTATTTCTAATGCAAAAATTTCGCTGTCAGGTGTCATATGCTTATATGCAATTTTTGCCTTGAGGCTTATTCTATTATTGATAAAGAATGCTAGACCTCCGCCTTTCGATGGTCGGTCTAGCCGGAAAGATCTGAATCTACTTAATTGAAAAGGCTGATGCATTGAAAGCCAGGTTTCTTGTAGTGCAATAATATCTGGAGTGAATTTCGATGCCAAGTACACCAAATCAGTTACTGCTGAGTGAATTGATCGGCAATTCCAGTGAAGAATTTTGAGTGAACCTATGGTTTTGATAAAATAGACTCTGTAACTGCCTTGCTTAAAATGCTTTCTTTTAAGAAAGCGCTTTTAGTCAGGCTATCCTTCTGGTACTTCTTGGTCTTTGAGTGGGTTGGCGAAGTACCTTTTTTAGTCAAAGGGGATCTTGAGCGTTTTAACGATCGTGGATCCATCTCCATCTCATCTGAGTCCTGCACGTCATCTATATCTTCACCTTGATACTGTCTGGCAACGGCGGATGTACCTGCAGACTGAGTATCCTGAGATGAGATAACCGACACCTCCTCCTTTGATGGTCGTGAAGTGTCACTGTTTTGAGGTGTTAAGTTAACATTTTCTGCTGTGCTAACTATCTGTGCCATCTGGTTAGTGATGATTTGGGCCAGAGACTCGCAAAGTTTCCCAGCAAGGCGTTCCATCGCTTTTTCCATTGCCTTGTCGATCGCTTCAGCAATAGCAGCGGATAGAGACCCTTCCATTGATGGCATATGGCGAGCAGTAACACCAGCGTAACCTTGTGATCTCGTCTGTAATTGAGGTATTGCTTCTCTGCGAGAGCAACGTCTCCGTTCTGCTATTTCGAGAATTTGCAGCTCACGAGCCTTTGCGGCACAGCTTGCACAGTCTGCAGCATGAGCTTCGTTACAAAGGCAACACTTTTCTTCCTTACTTTGACAGTCACTAGAATTGTGATCCTCCCCACATACTCGACACCTGACATTAGACCTACAACCTCTTATGGTGTGCCCATAACGCCAACACTTTAGACATTGGAGAGGGCGAGGGGAAAGGGGTTCTACCTTGTAAATTAGAGGCCATGCCTTAATTTCTGATGGCCGAACTGTCCCTGCAAATGTTACTATGACAGTCTCGGTTGGTACTTTGTTCTTGTCTACCACACGTCCACACCGATAAACAGAAATAACACCTGCTGGAGAGAACAATTCTAGTATTTCAGATGGTGTCAAGTTCACGTCTACGCCACGGACTAGACCTTTGGTGCATGCTAAATGTGGAGGAATGAATGCGCTCACCGAAGTGGATGCGAACATCGAACACTTTAGAAGGTCTTGCACACAGGACTGGTCTGGGGAAAAGCAGATTATACCCCCTCTGCCGAACTGACGGACCTCTGTGATGCTCTGGAAATGGGCCGTCACCGACCGCAATTCCGTCTGGATCGCTTTCGGGTTCTTCATTCGAATGACGCCGTCATTGGTAGGGACGAGAGCCACAGGAACAGAAGCGATGCCGTTACGCAAGAAAAGATCCACTGGCAACTCTTGGGGAGCAATGGAATCCGACCAGAGGAAAGTCCCTGGTCCTGGAGACGAAAAGGGCATCCTGTCCGGTCTGATCTGCACAAAAAAACCCAAAAAGCAGCTACTCAATTCTTGGCCACTACCCCAAGAGCAGGCGAGCAACCGCAGCTTGGCGCAATCACTTCTTCTTTGTCTTTCGAATCTTTTTCTTGTTCTTGTTCTCCTTCAACTTTGGCTCACACCCACTGTGGGGGATTGGCCAAGAATTGAGTGGTTTTATAAATGTTATAATACTTTAGAAGGGAGGTTACAGAATAGAAACATAAATTTGATATGAAATTTTGACGCTTGATCAATTTTTGTTCTTTCTGAATAAAGCTTCTTCCTCCTCCTCTTCTTCTTCTTCGGAGCTCGTTTTATGCCGTGCCGTTTCGGATCACTTCTTCTTCTCCAAGAAATAGATCGGCGCCCAATATATTCATTTCACTTGTCTTCTATTTCAAATATACAGTCTTGGAGCGAAAGGAAGACATGATACTGTAGCGCTAAACTTGAAAAGAAACACTAAGAGGCAAAAAGAAGTAGGAAGGCTGGCCTCTTACTCTTTATATTGGAGTTTTGCCCTACAACATCATGTCGTTCAGTAACTGCCAACTCGCCCCATAAGAATAAACACGATAGCAAAGCAACTAGGACACAAATTAAACAGATTGGATAAGACCACGTTGGTTCTTTTGGTCACGATTGTTGACGCAGCGCTGGTTTAATGAATGTGGCTCAGTTTGATTGAAACAGATGCAGGATTTGGCTCATTTTTGATTAGAAACTGCCTTTCTGAGTTCACGTTACAATCAGGAATTACCCCATTTCAATTCCAATTGTTTTAGAAGTTAAAGGTACTCAGGCGCGCTTTATGCTCCCGTGAAATTTAGCCCATTTTCGGCTTCTGAATTTGGCTCTTTCTGAAAAAAAAGAACGCCACAAATTTTTACGCAGACGCACATGCCATAGTGTCCGGTCTATAAAATATATACAATACTATATTATATATGTCTATGCTATTTGCTTTACCATCTCCCCTCCTCCTCATCCTCACATCACTCCTCGCAAATTTCACCGCATATACCCTTCAAATTCACCGCTGAGATGTGTAAATACAGATGTACTCGCTCTCAATGAGCGTGGGTGACGTCTCATGCTTGAAACTGCATGCTCATGAATGAGTCTTCAAAGAGCCTTGCTCGTGCTCCGCAACTCGCATCTCAAGGTAACCTTTCACTCTGCGTATGTACGCCAATATGCAGCCTCAAGTTCCAAGAACGAATGCCCTTTCGCACCGTTCATTGCTGTTGCATTGTAGAAGTCGTTCGAATCCAGCACTTTCATCGCGGGACGTCACAACTACGTGCCTCGCTGAGTGTACACCGGTAACATCATGGCCATTTCAGAAGACTCTTTCGTCTGGGTTCGATCACTAATTTAGCCTATTGCAATTAAGAATATAAGATCTTAATTAATACATGAAAAGCAAATGCGGAGAGAAATGCAATCCTACGGAACACTGGGGCCTAAAATTTTCGAGCAAAAGAGATTGTGCCGAGGGTTTTTGACCGCGGTCTTCAAGAGCGTGTTCCAATTAAGACACCGCTTCGCAAAGTCAATTAGCGCAAAGTGAGCGTGTGTCCGGCCGCAGTGCTAATTAGTGAAGAACTCTGTAGGAGGCCCCAGCGGCCCTTCCTTTTCTCCGTTCCATTGTCGCCGCGAGATGTATCTGTAGTGGCCCGCGCGCTTCGCACGCAGCCTACATTTCCTGGTCGCGCGATAACACCCCGGACCCGAGAAGAGTTCTTTTCGTGATTAGCACGCACGCATCATTGTATACACTATGGCCATCGGTGTACTTTGAACAGCGAGTAAATGCTAAGATATGTCCAAGAGAGCTGTCGCCGGGGACAGAGAGGATTTCTCTGTGCACATATAACTTAAAGGCCGATTCGTCGTCAGACCATTTGTTCAGAAAAAAGAAGAAAAAAAAAACGTGCCGTCTATGCGACAACGTTTACGACCAAGATGTAATTAGTGTCCGTATTGTAAGGAACGGCAAAATTGAACGATCGATGTCGATGGTACGCTTACATTCCGACAGTACGCAGCGCTCTATATCGAGGAATGACAGGGGCAGTATAATTCGTGAGCAGCCTAATTAGTAAAGCGTGATTGATTGATTGATTGATTAATTGATTGATTGATTGATCGATCGATTGATTAATTGATTGATTGATTGATTGATTGATTGATTGATTGATTGATTGATTGATTGATTGATTGATTGATTGATTGAGAACACATAGAATGCTAAAGCGCTCGTGCTTGCACGGAACTTTCCATGCCTGTGAGGGAACGAATTATAAGTGGCAGCAATCAATTTAGAGTCCTCCAGCGTCTCCCGTGGAGACATAGCATCGTTCTAGAATATCACTTGGTGAGTCAATTATTTCCTCTAAAGAAGTCAAGGGGAATATCCCTTCGTCGCGCGAGATGTATAAGCAGCGTTAGTCCATGGACCAAGTGTGTTGTAACTCAATGGATGGCCAGAGCCCCATTATCGCTTTGCACTTATACCACGACAGTAGCTAAAATGTTTTGTCTATCCTCTAGTCTGTACGTTCGTTCTTCACGTTAAGTTCCCGTCTTCATTCAATATTGTCGTCGCAACGCCGTCGTAGTAATGCCGTCGTCGGCAGATCGCCTTCTTGGCGTCACGCTCACCATCACGGTGAAGAAAAAGAAAGCACTTCCCACCGTGCACCACCGTCCATGTGGCTTCGAACTCCGTACAACTGCGGCAGGGCGCACATGGCTGCCGGACAACCTAATCACTGAACTGCATGCTCCGCAACATTCGCGCTGGGATTTGCGAACAACACACAACGAAAAGGTTGTTGGCATCTGCGCGCGTATACAGGGTGTCCCAAATATCACGCAGCAAGATAAAAAAGAAAGGGGGAATGTCGTTACGCGAACCACACCTAGTGCATATTGTTCCCAGTATACTGTAGTAGCAACTACTGAGTTTTTCGTTAATTAGTTTTAGGTAATTAGTCCTAATTATGATTCTACTCGACAAGTCTCTTCTCTTCTTGTTAGCATTACATAACAAGAATTTAACAAGGAGGTAACCTAACAAGAAGTTAACATAACAAGAATTTCTGTTAACAAGCTCAGCACTGACCTGGAAAATGTTCCAAGT
This sequence comes from Rhipicephalus sanguineus, assembly GCF_013339695.2. Lineage (NCBI taxonomy): Eukaryota > Metazoa > Arthropoda > Arachnida > Ixodida > Ixodidae > Rhipicephalus > Rhipicephalus sanguineus. The sequence goes on along the minus strand of NC_051180.1, from coordinate 129,874,570 downwards.
TGGTGCAGTGCTAACTTGTTAACTATTAACGCAACAAACACTAAATTTGTTGTATTCTCGTCACATCAAAAATATTCAGCGTCCTTTCCTTCTTTAACTTTTGGCTCGCACTCCGTTTCTCCCAGTCCTTGCTCATTTTTTCTTGAAATTACTCTGGACTCGAACTTGAATTACATAGATCATATTTTTCACATCAAAAAGAAAATAGCATACGGCATTCGCGCTCTAATTAAAACTCGTCCCTACTTTACACGTACCACATTACTGTCACTGTATTACTCATTCGTTCACTCTCATATTATATTACGGCATAATGTGCTGGGGTAACACCTATAGCACTCATTTGGCATCCCTTCAAGTTCTACAGAACCAATCCATAAGAATCATTACAAACAGTTCACGCTTTTCTAAGGGTAAATGCATACTACATGAAAACAACATGCTAACCACTTCAGAGCTCCTCAAATATAACTTAGGAATCATATTCTATAAATACATAACCAAGGCACTACCTCCAATCTGCTTCTCATCTTCTGATCTCATTGCCCATAGTAATACTAGATTCGCCCATAACAACAACGTTCTTTTGCCCAAAGCATGGACTAATTATGGTAATATGACTGCTGAATTTTCATCGAGATCACTATGGAATTCATTACCAGCTTCTATAAAAAATTCAAGACACTTACACTAATTTAAGTCAGAACTAAAATCACACATTATACATACTTACTAATACCGTTCTTTTTTATAGCTTATTTGGTTTCAATTTGCATACTGTGTGCATAATAGTTTCATTTTGTATTTTTATTCAGTTCTACTGCAAACGTAATTACAACTATTCATAGCTTCATTTTGTTTCATTGTGTATATTTTGTTTTCATTCTGTATATTCCTTTACTGTTCTATTGCATTAGTGTTTAATCTACTTCACACTTGCGAACAGTGCTACTGTTGCTACAAACATTGTGCATAAACATAATCTGCCTTTAACAGGAGGTCCCGATACAGTCTTTGACTTTGAGACCTCCTTCTGTATACTAAACACATGTAATATTCCTGTATTTGCATTATTAAAATTCTGATTATGATTCTGATTCTGAAGTAGGTACTCACCTAATCATTAAAATGTCAATGACAGATATGTATATAGGTATGTTGAAATGACATCAAACTACGCTATTTTCGGCAACGTACTAATTGCGTGCTCGCTTTTTTTTGGCTAATAAAAAAAGCACGCGAAATCTGAAAAATGACACGTGACTAGGCTGCAGCGAGCATCAGGAAGCAGCGCCCTCAAACAGGATCACTGTGAAGTAGAAAGTAAAGACTACGCTCCCGCCTTTTGCGGGTGGGAGCGCAGTCGCGTGTTATTTTTCATGTTTCGCGTGCTTTCTTTATCAGCCGGAAAAAATGAGCACGTAATTAGCACGTTGCTGAAGATAGCGCAGTTAGATGTCATTTCAACGTAGCTACATACGTCTCATTGACATTTTAATGATTAGGTGAGTACTTGTCGAGTATAAGCATAATTAGGACTAATTACCTAAGCCTCATTAACGAAAAAATTTGTAGAGGCTACCACAGTATACACTGGGAAAAATATGCACTAGGTGCGCTTCGCGTAACGACGTTCCTCTTTTTTTTTTTAAGTCGTGCTGCCTGATGTTTGGCACACCCTGTATATACTGCAGCGGACCAACACCATATTAGAAAGCTATAGGCTTAGACTATATGTCTTTGCGTTATTTCGTACTTTTCTTACGTCCTTTTCTACTCCCTGCGGGTTGCGTCCTCCAGAATTTGAGACCCCCCAACCAAAAACTCTGTAATTGTGTGCTCTGTAACGAAATTATTCTCGGAGACCTAAGGCCCTGTCAGCGAAAGCTCTGCAGGACTATCAATAAAGTTGTTACACACCAAATATGGTTGTGTCTGGCTGTCAGAACCTTCCGCTGTCGCAACAGTTAAGTTTAGTGTCACAGGAGCCGCTGCATGAAGTACACGCCGCTGATTTATTAGAAGGGATTCTTGAAATGGGCGTTAGCTTTAAACGCTATATACTGATGTGAGAACATGATGAGTACGGCTATACACGGAATTGGGGCGCGAGGTTACTGTGCCGAGCAGACATAGCGGATAAGCGAGAGTACGTTTTAGAATAGCAAGAGTGCCTGCCATGTCATGCAATACGCAAAGCTCCAATGATGAGGTGGAGCGGTTAAATCTTGAGATTTGCTCGCATAAAGTGGTTTCTGTTACTGCATATATAAGAACGGCATTAGGTATCGAGATTTCCGAGAGTGGTATTCGCTGAGCGGTCACCCACGGATGGGCAAAAATTAATTCAAATTAACGGAGAAATAACACTTATGTGTGGCACAGTATTAATTCCGGCGAGCATAAGAAATTATGGAGAAAACTGTTGATTGTGTGTGATTACATAAAATGAGGCTCTTTTTTTTTTTCGTTATTCTTTTAGAAAGCTTGCTCCAGTTTAGCGAGGCATGACGCTCATCCGAAGGCCCATGTCAGCTTTAAAGATATCTCCGTACTGTACGTATGTATTCCAATTGTTATTTTCCGAGGTAGCCTTCTATGTACTCACTGCAAAACGAGGGCATACGTGAAACAACCATGCATTGCGTCGAGCTTTGCATTCACAAAGGATTTAATTCAAAGCTACCCGGCTCTAAATTCATAAAAATTTTCGTTCACGCTTGCCGATTGTTATTATGCAGGCCACACCTTTGCGTTCCCAAACATTCATTTACAGTCACGTGCATGCTTTTACGAGGAGTTCGAAGCGTCAGAACTTTCCCTGCGAATTCGGACCTAAGGAGAGCATCATTAAAGCTGCGGTCACGCAACATTTGTGTAGCTTTATCGACGCCAGCTTCCATCCTCATCTACCACATTTCCTTCTACCGCTTCCTTTTGAACGCGATAACTACGCGAACCAACTATACGGTTGTGTAAACACCTGCTTGATATTTTTTGTTTTCTTTCAGTTAAATTTTGAAAAACGCACACCTGAACCGGCCAGACGTTCCAATCACCGCGGAGTCGGCACGCTTGCGTGTGTGTACAGATAAATTGCCACCGCTAAAACGAGTCCCAATCAATCCGACCTCCGAAACTTTCGGCCAAGGTCCTCGGACATCTGAGCTCTTCCCGGCACAGGGCATATATATATACAAGACTGGAAGCGGCCGGGTCCGCTTCTCGGGGAGGCAATTAACTTGCCCTAAGATCCGGTCTGATGAGTTTCCGAACGAAGCTGCGCGACTAGCTCCTTATATACCTTCCTCGGCCAACGCGCTCACAGTTTCTTTGGGGATCAGCGAGCTCCAGAGCTGACGACTCTATCAAGCCAGCGCTGAATCCGCTTAAACGTTTTCCTTTTTTTTTTCTATAGGCCCACCTACGCATTCGCGTGTGGCCTCCATCACGCAAAACGTTTCGCCTGCATCGCGGACCTTTATGATTACGGAGGATTTAAATGCGACTTATCGGCCGAACAGTCTGAGAGAACGTTCGGTAATACTGAAAGTCTTTGCGTCTAATTGCCGCCTCTAATGTACGTCGCGAGGAGAGCGCATGGTTCTCGTGGTTGGGTCGCGACTAAGTCCGTATATAGGCTACTCATTATCAACGTCGTAGGATGCTTATTCAGATAATGAGTCGTATTGACCTTTACGTTAGCCAGCGGTACATAGGTATGTGCACTCGGAGGCGATATATGCGCCCTGCGCATCTTGCGATGAGAAACCTCGGCTCTGTACACTCTACTGTACTCGGCTTGTACACTGTACAAGAAAAAAGGAGTATGTGTGACTCCTTTCGGGTAGTCCTTACTTGCCACGTATACGACTCTCTTTAAAGAGGCCCGTTAACTCTCTTGTGGGTCAGAGGACTCTCCGAAGGGAGTACAATGACCCCCAAAGAGAGTTTACGCGCCTCTTTACAGACCGTCATATACGTGGCAAGCCAGAACTCTCAAAAAAGAGTCAAATGACGCCTTTTTTTTTTCTTAGAGTCGGCACTCGCGGCACTCGCGAGTGACGGATTGTAGATTAAGCGCAGAGTGAAAACAGGAAACTATGATGCGCTGTTGTAGTCCATGCAGTCGTCACGGCGTTGCAAAGCTGAGCTCGAGGTGACGGGTTCGATACGGCCGCACTTCGATGGTAACGAAGTAGAGAAATGCGCTTGTGTACTCATAATCAGATACAAGGTGGCGAAATCTGCTACGGGTGGTCGAAATAAATCTCGAGTTCATCGTGGTTTTGGCATGGGAAGCCTTAGAACTTGTACCTTTGAAAGTCGAACGAAAAAGGACTTTCCAGGATGCATGCTGAGCGTAATTGCGTGAAATTGTGATGTGTATTCTCCCCATGGTTTCCGCAGCATGCGTAGCGGTCTCAAGTTTAGATACCAGTGGCCGAGTCAACGCACTGTTACATACGCAAGGTAACATGGAACGAAAGCGATGCGTTAGAATACTTTTCGCGTTTGAATTTATGCTGACAGTACAGAGTATCCGGCAGTGCACGGTTATCAGTGAGTGCATGCAAAACACAGAGGCGTAGTCGGTCGGAAGTCTTAGCGCCGCAGGGGAGTTGTCGTAGCTTGCGCAGCCATATATCGGTGGCTCCCACATTGCTAAGTTTATTATCATAATGGTCTCCATTGGCAATTTCAAAGAAAGGTTTTATAATTCAAGGCTAAGTTCATAACTACGCGCGTTGACGACAACAGTAGCCCACGTAAATGTTAATTAAGCGGACGCTGCCAAATCAGCACCGACCTTCACAGGAACGGAAATAGATTTTCTCCGATAAAGCTTGGGTTTTGGGCTGCACTATTTCGGCTACAACAGCTGCACTATTTCGGCTACAACATTAATAGACGCACTGTACCCACCGTTGTAGTTTAGCGCGTAAAGTGTCGCCCTGGTAAGCTCGGGGGCATGGATTCGATACCCGGCGAAGACGGCCACATTCCGATGGCGGCGAAGTGCAAGGAACAGCCGTACGCTTAGATTTAGGTGCACATTCAAGAACTTCGGGTGGTCCAAATTAATCCAGCATCCCCCACTTCCAATCGACTAAGAATGCCGCCCACACTGCGACTAGTCATGTCTTGCAGGAAGTCTTGTCTCCGATAGTCTAACCATGGTCCCTCAATACTTTTACGATATCCCTCAAGAGGTACTTCAAAGCTATTGATGCCAAGTTAGCCTGATTTGGCCTCGAGATCTTGGAGTGGCGCACTCTCGCGTGTGACGTCAGAGCGGGGACTCCGCTCTCAACCGCGCTGCAGCAGCCGCTGCTCCTGTATGCGGATCGTCTGCTTCAGGCGGAAACTTTGTTGAACAGCCTCGCGACGGTCAACTAACGCCTGCAACGAATGTTTTCGAGTGTAATATTGAACTTGTTTTAGTTGCGGCCCAATCGACAGGGACAAGAAATCCCCCGGATGGCCGACGAGTGCGCCGATGCCACCGATCGCATTGCTGGTAAGAAAGTGAAACTCTGAGTGAGTGTTCTCGCTCGTTATCTTGTTTCCGCCGTACGATACTAATTAGCTTGGGTGTTTCTTTCGATATTTCAGTAAGCGTGCCGTTCTCCAGCATCTACAAGTACGTAGATAAAGCTTGTGAAAGGTAGCGGTGCCTCATCGAGGGCGAGGCGGTGCACGACGCAGGCCACGTTGTTGAATGCGCGGTCACAACGGAGATCGCATCACCGTCGCAGCTCTCGTCCTGCAAACAAGTGCGCAAGTGCCGCCTTGTTGCATAACCCCCTGCCGATGCCCGTGATCGCAGTTTGTCCCGTAATGTTGGTTCAGTGAGAACGATATTACGTCGTAGTTCATATTACCACCGAACAGGGCGGTCGTATGGTTATCAGAATATAACAAATAGTTAATCGCTGATTATCACAGGGCCGCAGAGATTAACGTGGCAAATGCAAGCTGGGTCGAGTTTCACGCCACGTAGTCTCACGAAAAGCTTAAAGAGCTCCGCTTTTAAAAAAAGTGTTTGCACTGCCTCAGGTGAAAACTTTTAGAGAATGTGCACTAAACAGCGGCAGCAGGTTTCGCTTATGACTTTATCATAAGCAGTCCACTAGGCCCGCGCTTGCCTTCATAAGTAAAATACGTATGTACACCGTCCAAATGCAGCCTTAGTCTCAGATATCCTGCGCCGCTCAGCTAAGCTCACGAGGCGCACTTTCCTGCGAGGCGATTCGGAGGCCGCGTCGTCGGCTCCTTGTCTAGGGGCCTTCGCGGCAGGTTGTGGGACGGCATCGCACCTGGAGTAAGTCGCCCATTAAGTATTGGCGAGGCGCTTAAACGTGGTCACAAGCGTACCTAAGAGTGGCGCGTACGGTGGGTAGCAGAAGTCACTGTCCGCGAAGTGCTTGCTGCACACGGTCGATGATGGCGTCGGGCGCTTTTACATTCTGAGCTTGACTGTCCACTTCTTCTTCAGCTTTGGGTCCTTAGGATAGTTGTGAAAGCTTTTCACAAGCGGACGAAGTACACTGAGGCACAGAGCAGTACATCACCATCGCGCAGCACTCGCCGCGGAGACAAGCGGCCGCAGTTCTAAGAAACAAAGAGCAGTGGTTATAAATGAACGTTAAAAGCAGACCCACGGTTGTTCGAAGAGCGTCAGTAGCCACCATACGCAAAATAACCAATTTAACTGCTTTTTCGTTGAGATTTACCACAACGGTGGTTTAAACACGGCGCTGGGCCTACGTAGCAGACGAAAGCGCGCGATTCCCCGCTCTGACGTCATACAGGCGCCGTTCGCGGCGCCGCCATCGGTCACACACCAGGCCAATACAGGCTTGTTTACTGGCACGCGAACTTCTATTTGCAGCTTCGTGATGCCCTATAGAATAAAGTGACAATTAATCCGAAAATGAGCGTTACGTGCAGCCAGAGCACGGCTACTCCGCAACCTCTAGTGCAAAATATGTTAACCTGTCAGTAATCTAGAACCAGTCACAGTGTTCGGTTTAAGCCCGAAAGCGACTATACAGGAATCGGAGAAATGTAGGAACGTCACGATCACACGCGTCAGTTGACAGACACCCTCAGTCAAAACATTTCCAGCAATCAATCACTTGGGCAATTTGACAACACGAATCATGTACCATATTGACAATACTAATCACTGCTATGATTTGTTAGCGAAAGCACAGAGAAGGAAAGCATCTGAAGAAGTGTATTTGACGCAAACGCTTCCGCGAACGCCTAACTGCCCTACCAAGCGCGGCAGATGCCCTTCTGCTTACGCTGGCGCCTCTAGTGGCCACCTTTGTCCCTATATGAAACTTTCGCGGGAGTTTCATGACCAGTAAAAAAGTATTGAGGGACCATAGTCTAACTTAATGCATTACCATGTGTTCAGCAGGCGTTTGCCTTCAAGTGTGACAGAGAGTGTAACATGTCATTTTTTTTCGAAGTTCTACGAAATAAGATTACCTATAATCAGAAGGTTACCAACTGTTAGGCAGTAGGAGCATATACATATATACTATAGGGAAGGGTGGAAGGGAAGGACACCAGATCCGCTATTTCCTCAGTCTTCGCAGCGCTAGTGGGTAGCTGGCCCAGTTTTAAATGCGAAGAATTTCTCAGCGAACTTCTACGACATAGGGCGTATCTATCTATCTAGCCGCCCACGACTGTGTGCTCTCCTGGCCGTTTTGCTAATGGGATGTATACCAACATTGGTATGGCATGACGTGACTGCATGACGAACATAAATGACAGGTCCTAACATGAAAATCATGACATTCATGTCATGAATGGCATGACTTACATGCCATGGTCTTGGTGCTCTCGCAACCGTTTTGCTAATTTTATGTATACCAAAATTGGTATGGAGGAGCAAGAGTATATGACGAAATAATTGACTGGTAGTAATGCGAAAATCATGGTATGCATGTCATGTACGGCATGATTTACATGACGTGGGGTTGGGGCGCTCGCGACCGCGTCATTAAATGGATATATTCCAAAGGTGGCATGGCATGACATTTCTGTGTGACGAACATAAATGACAGACAGTAATATGAAAAAATCACGCCATATCCACGAAGTGAATGAGGATTGAGGAGCTGGCTCGGAGATAATCGGTTTAACGGTGAATGCGCGCGAGCGTGCGCATGGTACAGTTGGCTATGATATGTATGTGGTTTGGCCTGCGTTAATATCATCATCAAGGCGCTCGAAGAAGAAGAGAAAGAAAACTTCTGTTTCGCGCGAGCTGCGCCTGTAGCGGTCACCTCTGGAACTAAGGTTACGCGTACGCCGTGGGACTTTGACCCAGCTTAAGAACCTGGCAAGCCAGCTCCTAAAATATTGACATGCATGTCATTCACAGCGTGACTTAGATGCCAAGCTCATGGTGCGCTAGAGGCCGTTTCGCTAACTTGATATATACCAAAATTAGTATTGCGCGACGTGACTGTATGAAGAACATAAATGACAAGTAATAACATACAGATCTTGACATGTATGCCATGTACGGCCCGATTTACATGCCACGCTCATGGTGCGCTCGCGGCTGTTTCATTCACTGGATATATACCAAAATCGATATTGCGTGACATGACTGTATGACATAAATGACAGGTCCTAACATGCTATTTATGGCATACATGTCATGTATGACATGACTTACATGCCAAGCTCATGGTGCGCTCGAGGCCGTTTCGCTTGCTTGATATATGCCGAAATTGGTATGGCGTGACATGACTGTATGGCGAACATAAGTTGCAGGTCCTACCATGCGAATTAGGCCACACGTAAATAGCAGGTCCTAACCTACGAGTTAGACCACACATGTCATGTAGGGCATAACTTACATTCCACGCTCATGGTGCCCTCGCGGCCGTTTCGCTAGCTTGAAGTATACCGAAATTGGTACTGCTCGACGTGACTCTATGACGAACATAAACAACAGGTCCTAACAAGCAAATTATGATATGCGTGCCATGTATGGTATGGCTTACATGACATGTTCATGGTGAGCTAGCAGCCGTTTTGTATCAAAATGGTATGGCATGAAATGAGTGCGTGACCAACATAAATGACAGGTCATGCACTATATAATCCAGAATATACGTTTCATTAGCATGATATATACCAGATTGTACATCCATGCATGTATGACAGACATGCGATAGTGAACTACATGTCATAGTATGAATGCCTTCATTTGCCTCAAACAATGCGATGTATGCAGCTCCTTGTTAACTATTTCGCATGGCATCGGTTCCCACAGTGCGTGGGATCTCCTGGATTTTTTTCCAACACATTTTGATTACATTGATTGAACTTTCGTGTCCATCAGAATAACCTGGTCTATGTTGGTTCAGTTCCTCCAACATTTTAAAGGGATACTGAACAAAAAAATGGGGGACTCTTAAGCTTCGCCTTTAAGAGTTGAACGCAATAGCGAAATCCGGCCCCTGGTGCGCACTTCAACCACTAAGTGCATACTTATTAATGTGTATTGTTACACACACACGCACACAGACACACACGCGCGCGCGCGCGCGAGAATGGCACAGGCTGTTTCATACTTAGGGGAAATCTCGGAGCGACTGGCATCGCGATGCGACTAGCGCTGCAATCGCGCGCCGGCAGCAGCTCGCGCGTGCGCAGACGCTTCAAGGTTGTAGAGTTGTACATCTGCGCACGCGCGAGCTGCTGACGGCGCGTGGTTGCAGCGCTGGCCGCATCACGATGCCACGCGCTCCGAGATTTCCTCTAAGTGTGAAACAGCCTGTACATACAGGCTTTTGATCTAAACCAAGAGTCGCATGGCCTCCAAAATGCACGCCGCGCGCTTGCCATCTCGGAGGCCATGAAGAGTCTCACAATGCCTCACAGATGGCAGCACATTATCTAGCGTTTGCTGTTTGCTTGATCAACGCCTCCTCTGGAAAGGCCAAGGCGGCATTGGCTTGATATGTTTTCCGCTAGATGGACATAGTTGTCCATTTCCTTTCTCGATTTTTCGCTCACGGATGATTTTTCGCTCACAACCAACGCGACCAACGGTCCCGACACCGTCGACGCAATTTCTGCGACACGTGCTCTCTAACGCTATCGCGTTAAAATTTGAAAAAACTACGAAAACACTTGCACTCGACTCGGACGACACGACTGTTCCTTTAAACAGCGTTTATTTCACGTAATTTCGAGTAGTTGGCCGTATTTTTGTGGATTGTGAGAGCGCTGCGGCTGCACGCCAGTGCGCTTGTCGACGGCAGTGACGTCGAATGCTCCAGCAAGAGGGGGGCAACCGGCATGCTCTCTCCTGCCCTACCACTTCCCGTTCTCCACCTCTCCGCTCAAGAACACCTTCCCGACCGTGAGAACACGTTTTGAGAGAGACGCGCGGCAGCGGGTGGCGGCTTGCGATGTCGATTGGTAAGCGATTATGCAGCAAGCACGGTTGGCGAGTCAGTATCCTCCGAGTTTTGCGTCACTTCCTCTCTAGTTCGCGGCGCGGCCGCTAGACGCGCCAATTTGCGAAAAATGCATTAAATTCATTATTTTTTGCTAGTCTCTGGCTGAAATGAAGGTTGTTTCAACAAATTTCAGCTCCCACTCTTTCAATTGGGCCTTTTATCTCGGCGGCGAAAATTTTGTTCAGTATCCCTTTAATCGAAGCTTGCTATGGCTCACAGATTTTGGTGGTGGTGCCGTACACGAAAAAAAAAAAAAAAAAAGGCAGATCCCACTCCTTGTGGGAATCGGTTTCATGCGAAGCAGTCAGAGAGTACTTCCATGATGTATTTTATGGCTTTGAACCAAGCGTTACGAGGTGGGTCGACGTGTTTTTGTAAGTGTAGTAGTTGTGTGCACATCAAGGGCTTATCAAGCACGTCGACAACAGTGGCGTTTAAAGGGCAACTTACGGTGCGACGTAACGTCAGCACTAACGTTAGAGCCCATAAGTCAGTATTATCGAAACGAAGTGCACTTTACAGTGCAATGATGTGAATATCATACGTAGCTTTCGGTAATGGTTCCTCCGGGGTCGAGCAACGCTTGAATATGGCTTGCTAAATCATAGGAATACAATTGTAATGTTTATTAGACTGCTATAGAAGCGGAGCCAACACTGAAACCCAACTGACGTTAACTCCACATGACGCCTGTATTATTGGAGTACGTATGTAAGGTTTATGGCTTTGTTATGGAATTAGATAACCAGCACTGCAACCAGAATTGACGTTGCACCGACGTTACGCATGCATAAGGTCTTTTGCCAAAGCACTTTCAAGATATGTTGCGGCTATGTTGCGGCTATGCGGCTATGTGGCAGATAGATAGATAGATAGATAGATAGATAGATAGATAGATAGATAGATAGATAGATAGATAGATAGATAGATAGACAGAGACAGACAGACAGACAGACAGACAGACAGACAGACAGACAGACACAGACAGACAGACAGACAGACAGATAGATAGATAGATAGATAGATAGATAGATAGATAGATAGATAGATAGATAGATAGATAGATAGATAGATAGATAGATAGATAGATAGATAGACAGAGACAGATAGACAGACAGACAGACAGACAGACAGACAGATAGATAGATAGATAGATAGATAGATAGATAGATAGATGGCTAGACAGACAGACAGACAGACAGACAGACAGATAGATAGATAGATAGATAGATAGATAGATATATAGACAGACAGACAGACAGACAGAACAGGACAGACAGACAGACAGACAGACAGACAGACAGACTAGACAGATAGATAGATAGATAGATAGATAGATAGATAGATAGATAGATAGATAGATAGATAGATAGATAGATAGATAGATAGATAGATAGATAGATAGATAGATAGATAGATAGATAGATAGACAGACAGACAGACAGACAGACAGACAGACAGACAGACAGACAGACAGACAGACAGACAGACAGACAGACAGACAGACAGACAGACAGACAGACAGATAGATAGATAGATAGATAGATAGATAGATAGATAGATAGATAGATAGATAGATAGATAGATAGATAGATAGATAGATAGATAGATAGATAGATAGATAGATAGATAGATAGAAACCCTCGAAGGTGCACCGGTCACACGCGTATTTGTGTGCCACGTTTTCCAACAATTGATGCTTTCTCGATCGCAGGCTTGTCGGCCTTTTGTCATAAGGCAATCTGATGTTTTGACTGCGAAGCATTTCTTTGCCTACCAAAGACACTTTGACCATTTCTATCCATATATCATCTGCAACGTATCTATCTGGCCGCTTATGTTTGCGTGCTCTCGTGGTCGTCTCCTTAACTTGACGCATGCCAAAATTCGCATGGTGTATTCGCATTGGTGTATGACGAACACAACTGACTGGTCGTTACATTAGTAGAGTGAGATACTCGTCACCAGGGCTGGGCAAAGATACTTTGAAATTGTATCGCGATACGATACAAGATACTCAGGCAAGAAGTATTTGAGATACAGATACAAGATGCTGCCAGAAGAATTGTATCCGATACGATACTTGGCAATTGTATCTTAAGATACTTCGATACATTCGCAAATTTGTTTTAAAAGTCCATATAATGTAGCAGCAAACGCCTATGCACAAAAATGTCTCCTTGAAAATTTCTTAACTGTGACCCATTTCGTTTCATTTATTTATTTACATCGTACTGTAGGCCATGTGGCCCAAGCAGGAGCGGCAAGGTACAACATAAGAAGCACACGTATGTAAAGGCACAATTGAAAATCTCAAACGAAGGAAGGCAAACAAACAAACGACTCTAAAATGAAAATGTTGTTTACAAAATAGTGAGAAGGTAATTATGAATTTATTCAGGTGAGTCCAGATGATGAAGAGGTATCAGGTTCCGTTCCTCAGTAGTTTGAAAAAAATAAATAAATAAAAAGAACATGAGTGAAATGTCTGTTAGTATCACAAAAATTTGCCCTTCTTCCACAAATTACATTAGTTTTTTCCTTCCGAAATAAATTATTGGCGTTTGTTTTAGCTTCTTAACAGGACAGCTGTTTATACACTTCGCTGACTGTGCTTCTTGCATGTAATTTTTGCAATTGATGGGAGTCGCTGCTCTACTTGCCGACCAGCTAACGGGTTGCCATCTAATCACAAGAACTTCAATAAGAAGCCTTCGCACGATGGTGCAAACACCGGTGTAGACTTTTGCTTTGTCCGTAAAAGACCGTTGGCGCAATACCGGATCACTGGACAGGTGTAGAGTAGCAACAACGCTGGTAACGATTTTTGTTTTCTTGACGCATCGTGTATACCACGGGTCTCAAGCACGCGGCCCAGCCCGCACATATGACCGTCTTCGTCCCATTTGTTTTTATTTTGTTAATAAGTATTTACATGAGCTACACTGAGATGACTGGTCTCAATCATTCTTTTCGTGAGGACATGTGGTCACCATGTGTTGAAACATAACCGTGGAACAGAACTCCGTTCGATCCCGGCCGCGGCGGTCGCATTTCGATGGAGGCGAAATGCTAGAGGACCGCGTAACTGTGCGATGTCAGTGCACGTTAAAGCACACCAGACGGTCCAAATTTCCGGAGCACTCCACTATTACTTCCCTCGTAATCATATAGTGGTTCTGGGACGTTAAACCCCAGATATTATTATTATTAACAAAAACTCTATATTTCAGAATCCGCCTACCGATTTCAGTCATTCTGCAGAACGGTATCGATGTTTCTCGAATCCTGACTCCAAAGTCCTTTCAGAAATGACCTATATATGAGATATTGGAAAGGGTTCCTTTCAAATGGCAACGTTGCTGTCATCTTGTTCAAGCCACTTCTCCCCCCCCCCCCCCCCCTTGAACCTTCACTTTACGGCCCTGGCTCTTGCGGGACTGCATTTAGTAAATGCGGCCCGCTGGCTATACGGCGAGCTTGAGACCCCTGGTATATATACGTAGAGGATGTAAAACTGCAACGAATTTTCATATTGTACTTATCTGCTGGCGTAAAGGATTCTTGGATTCTTTGTTGACATACTCACTAAAGTACAATCTTTTAACAATTTTTCTTCAACGAGAAAACATGTGCAATCCAGAAAAGTCTCAGACGTATTATTTAGTTGCACAAAGCGTCGCGGGATACCGCCACTCTTCGTGCTATTGCCACTTATAGTTCCAATTACGTGGCGATTAGTAACACTAAAAAATTCTGGAAGGCCTAAAACAGGAAAACAAATATAGGTAAAATAGAGAGGCGGTTCCGTATCAAACATTCACACTGAATGAGTACAGAAAGACGATACAGACGGTGCCCTTAATAGCTATGACAATTAAGCATGAAGTGTCGTCAACTCACCTGTTAAGGTGAGGCAATAGAAAATTCAGTGTCTATGGAAAATTGCCTGAAACGGGTCGTTAGGACGCTCATCAGAAAAACAGAGCATTCGGTATAACAGCGTTTCTCGAACCCCCTTCCTAACATCTTTAAGATGGCTCCTAATAATTTCCTCTTTTATAACGCAAACTCAATTTCGCTATTTTACTAAGCGGTAAGCAGAATGTTTTGTACTGTATACTCAAGGCGCGCCCACATGATTATCTGTGTTTTCAAAATCGCCTTGGTAACATGTGAATGTGTAAGCAGTAGCAGACATAATGCAGACAGTCAAAAGAATAAAGCAGAGATCTTATTTTGATAGCCCGCTACAAAAGATATACTGCAGTGACCAGACCGTAAAAAACAGTACAGAGACCTAGCTAATGTATGGGATGTAAAAGGACAGCGAATAAAGCACTTCTACTAACATTCAAATTACGATTTCATAAATCCTTTGAATAAAGACAGCAGGAAGAAAAAATACGGTAGGCCAAGATATCTTCTGTTAGGTAAACGCTCGCTCTATTATATTTAGCATCAGTATCAGTGGTGCTAAAGTTGTTAGAATCTTATTTGCATGTAAGTTAATTCATTGCATGTAAGTCAAACATACATCCCCGAGGTCCTTCAAATCGCTGATATGTAAAAGCCACGAGACGCAAAGCAACCCCATCCTTGCAGGCGTCAGATTTCGTTACAAAGCAAGACGCAAAAGAATCTTCAATAAGGACACTATAGCAACATCAGAATTTGCGCGATAGACGCCGCACGCATTGGAGTACGCGGCGTAGGACAGTGGTTAAGAGCAAGTGTCATGGCATTGGCGCAAATAAAAAGAAAAAAAAAAGATTGAGAAAACAGAAAGTACGTGAGATGGGCGTAGACGTCCGCGCGCTTATTTCTGTCGAGACTGCGCGAGCGCTGCCACGTGACTATGCTCCACCAATAAGGGACACGCAGACCTCATATCCTGTCCTCACTGGAGGGCACTGGCAGAAAGAAAATTTCATCACTGCCGTTAGTTTTATTCAGATGGCATAGTGGTGCCAATACCAGCTTGAGGAGCTGGGTTTGGCCAGCGATTATTGTTTCGCACAGTTGTGTTGCGATAGCAGTATCTTGTATCTTAAGATACACGATACATTATCGAATGTATCGGAAATACAGATACAGATACTTGTTTTACGAGACGTATCGCGATACAGATACAAGATACCCAAAGAGTATCTAAGATAGTATCTAAGATACATGTATCTTCGATACTGCCCAGCACTGCTCGTCACATACGTCATGAAATCCTTTTTTGCTCAGTCACGTGTGGCTCATACCAGCGTACCACGGCCCATAGAATCTGGGTGTGAGCCACAGGTGATTCGCAGTTTAAATTCACAGTTGGAAGTCTTAACGCGACAGAGTTAAGGGAACTTGTGTCGGAGAAAATCTGGGACCGGCGTGGGAAACATTGTCGTGTAACAAGTCAGAGGGACGGAAATAATGAAAATCGCGGTTAGAGCCGGAATCGAACCTAGGTATTCTGCGTGGAAGTCAAGTATTCTACCGCAGAGCCACTCTAGTGCTTGAAACTGCTTCTAAGAAAGACCCTGCGCATTCGTCATGTCGGGGCAACGTGAATCGGGGTTGCAGTGTTGGCTATCCACTTTCATAAAAGTGCAATAATCATAACATACGAACTCCTATGACTTGTCAAGCTATAGTCAACCATAGCTCAACCCGTAGGAATAAGGCGAAGAACGCTTCTTGTGATGTGCACACCATCGCACCGTAGCATGCAGTTCGTTTCGATAAAACTGACATCTGCGCTCTAACGTGAGTGTCGACGTTACATCGGACCCTACAGGATACCCTTTGAACGCCAGTGCAGTCGACGTGCCTGGTAAGCCCACGATATACCCTGAACTAAGTAGTTCCGGGTAAGGTGCACAAAGACCGACGTCTTTGTGCATTTTGAGCACTCAAAGTGCACGAAGACGTCGGTCCAACTCGCAACGCTTGGCTCAAAGCAATATTTGAAAAAAAAAATGCGGTATAGGTCGCCACTCGCCGACTGCTTCGCCTGACATCGACTCCCAAAATGAGTGGAATCTGCCGGAATTTTTTATGGAAGTGACCTGTCATTTCACGTCGCCAAATTTTCATTCTTGCCTGGATATGAACGCATGACCGTCGTTGTTGCCTGTAGCAAATGAAGTGTTACGCTGCTAAGCGCGTGGGTGAAGGTTCAGTTCCCGGCATGGAAGAAGGAAACAGGAGGGAGAATTGCGCATTGCGATAGCAAGAGAGAAAAGAAAGAAAGAAGGAACAAAATAAAAGTAGGACGTCAGACACGCACACGTCAAGCTTCGCTGGCTCCTATTTTCGCGATAGGGTGAAGGCTCCTCGACTTTTTTTCCTTATACTTTGCATACTTCTGAGTGTACTACGGTGCTGAAATCTTGATTGACATCAGAGTATTAAATAAATAAATAAATAAATAAATAAATAAATAAATAAATAAATAAATAAATAAATAAATAAATAAATAAATAAATAAATAAATAAATAAAAACGCTACCCAAAAATTATCAGATTTGGTAATTTGTAAAGCTAGCCGAACACATGCGGGCAGCGCATGACGTACGAACCCGGCCATCCAGTAAGCGAGAGCTCAATTTGATGGCTCTCCTGTTGCATCACGCTTAATCCGCGGTGATGCGAACTCATTAAGCCTTGGCTTGTTTTGTGCTGTCATTGATGCGGTATATATACATCGCCTGCCTTCGGTTACCTGACAGCGTCTCCGCAACGATTGCTACATCGCACGGTAACCGATACCACGTGTATGCATGCATGCGTGCATGTAATGCGCGTATTTAGTAGCTGCATCGATCCCCTTTGAGCGCATGCCGCCGCAGCAAATGACGTTCGTTTTGGGCCAGCTCAGGTAGCAAAGAGAATAAAAGAAGTCGAGTCGCATTACGTGGATTAGCGAGCTCTTCAAAGGCGATTTTAGTCGTAGAGCTTGTGAAAGACCACCACAGAAAGAGCGACGCCGCGAAATAACCTTGCGTCGAGCCTGGTGCACTCGATAACGGAGGCAAATTGACGTGCACTCGGCGATGCCATAATTAGGCTTGTTTGTTCGACGCGATACTCATCAATGTAGAAGCGCAGTGAACTCTAGGCAAGCAGATTGCGTTTTCTCTTCATTCTTCGAGTGTGCTTTATTTATAATTATTATTGCTTTTTTTTACATTCGGAGCCTATCTGGAATAGCGGTGAAAGATTCAAGTTGCGGAGGTGGTGGTTTGCGTAACACTCGTGAAATTTTTAGCGATCGCAACGATCGAACGACTCAAATGTTTCATATTTCAGTGCGCGTGCCGAGAGAGACGTATTTTTAGCACGAAGAGTTCTTAGGAGACATCCGCCTGCGAAGTTTTCAGTCGAGTCCCATCGGAGTCTCGATGCTCTTGTGGAATCTCTTGCATACATACATACATACATACATACATACATACATACATGCATGCATGCATGCATGCATGCATGCATGCATGCATACATACATACATACATACATACATACATACATACATACATACATACATACATACATACATACATACATACATACATACATACATACAAACTGTTGGTATGGAAAGAAATGCAACAATGGAACGTGTGGCTTTTTGGCGCAGTCAGCGCAGCCTAGCGTCAGTCCACTAGTCCGAGAGTGCGCGTCCAATTCCGGTATGCTTTGGCTGTCGGTGGGCGAATTTGTGCTTTCTGTCGGCGCAACCGTAGCACTTGAATCTTGTTTTGGCTGGCACTATCGCACCACATGCGCGTTCCGAGTTTCAGACATGACTGGCAGATAAGCTTTCCTTGTCTATATGCCCAGCAAGCAAAACGCGGCAAGCTTTCACGCCGTGCCGATGATTGCGCGCGTAAGAGAACAAACGTTTTAGTGCGAGCTGGATCGTCGCTGACTCAGCTCTCCGTCGTCTACATTACGCGGCGCTTGCGTGTTGCAATGGGCGAAAAGCGACGCCACAAGGAAAGCTTATCACCTGCCAGTCATGTCTGAGACTCGGAACATGCTGGCGGTGCGATAGCGCCAGCCGAAACAAGATTCTAGCGCTACGGTGTCGCCGACTGAAAGCAAAGTTTCGCCCACCGACAGCCAAAGCATATCGGAGTTGGACACGCACTCTCAGACTATAGTCTGAGCGTGCGTGTACATACATACATACATACATACATACATACATACATACATACATACATACATACATACATACATACATACATACATACATACATACATACATACATACATACATACATACATACATACATACATACATACATACATACGAGGTGTGTTAGAAAAGTAATGAGACTCGCAACACTGCGGATGATCTGGCAACGTTGTGTATAACGGCTTGTGCTATACCGGTTTGTTTATTCCTTCCACTCCGCAGCGTTTTCCATAAAGTTTTGTGTTAAACTTGGTGAATCCGCGAGTGTGACGTTTGTAAAGTTGAAACAAGCGTACGGGGAACGTTGTTTATCAAGAGCACAAGTTTTCCGCTGGCACAAATCATTTTTGGAAGGCCGAAAAAACGTTGAAGATGAACCTCCCTCAGGGAGACCTGCAACTTCACAAACTGACGAAAACGTTGAACGTGTGAGGGCTCTTGTGAGATCAGACCGTCGTTTAACAATAGGGATGATGTCTGAAGAGTTAAATTTAAACACTCTCACCACACATCAAACTGTGAACGAAGTGTTTTAGCGAGCCGCTTACGAACCTTAATTTCTAGTGTAAGTCATGCCCTAAGTGGTGCAACCAAAGCTCGTACTCTCATTTCGATAATTCGTCAGTTCATTCTTCGAGTAGAGTGCTCCCCACGTATTAGTTGAAAACATTTTAAAGTTCATCTAAATGCGAGTAAATCACTCACTCGCTCTTGCAGCAGTGTATCTACCAGTACGGTATTCTGCTGCCGAGCGCGAGGTCAAGGGTTCGACTCACGGTCGCTAAGGCTGCTCATCGATGGTCACAGGATTTCGCACGCAGAGGTTCGAACGTACGACGCTATACAAGCTAGAAAAGTTTACTCGACGCCATAGCTTCACTACGGGCGTATGTCTTCAAGCCAAGAGCGCAGCTTGAGGGGCTTAAGTTACAAAAATTCTGTCCAATAAGGTTGAGAGTGTAGCGAGCATCGTGTTATTCTTGTCCATTTTGTTCTCGCCAAAGTGCGTTACCTCACCTATACAGTATGATGATTACAACTGTTGTTAATTATGAAGACCGACTCGTAGTGAATGCATACCACGGGAAACATTCTCGCAACTTTTAATGATACGGATGTGTACGGTTGCCTCGTAAGCAAGTAGACCGATAGAGCTGACGGCAAATACTTGTTTTTTTTTGTTTTTTTTTACGTGGCAGCTGCCTAGAAAAGCGTAGCTGTACAACCTGTAAGTCCCGCGGCTCTCGCTTTCTTTGTTTAAGCTCCAAAAACAGCTGCCTGACTAGATAATCCTTCACGAGTGACGTCAAAGCCTATAGCAACGACGTTAAGCTGCTCGCCTCACTGCGGATGACTCTTTCTGAAAAAAAAAAAAGAGAGAGAACAGCGTCACCCTCCAGGGATTACGCTTTGCTGTCGCACCAGCGATTACTGTTTTTATGCGCCTGGGCAACTCATATACTTGTAATCACGCTGTGCGTGCAGAAAGCACGTTTCGATCGAAGCAGAAAAAAAATTGCTTTCGTGCTCTACATATACTACATGGATGTCACGGGAGACGATGCGAGGGCACGAAAAATATGAGAAATTTTATGAACATTACATTCTCTTTTTCCCTCGGGGGGATTTACAAAATCCCATTACCATCTCTGGAGCGATGAGTAGTCCACAGATACCTAATTGCAGACTTAATCTTCACTAGGGGTTTTCTAATTAGGTCGCCCGCGAAGCAAAAGCTGTGCCACGTCTGAAAATACAGCAGCCAAATGCAATATGGCTCTGTGATGTAAAAAGCGCTATGGTTCGCCGCTTAATTTCGAGTTGGTCTTTTTATGCTTTCTTTTTTGTGGGAGGTGCAGGAAAACTTAGCATACAAAGTAAGCAAACACACTCAAAATTTTGCGCGTGTCATATGAAAGCAAGATATTTTAGCTTGGAAACGGTCGTTACACAAATTGTGAAAGATAATTAAAATAAGGACAAAAGTTGGAAAACTAGATATGCTCCCTGTATAATCCTCGTTTTTTTTTTTCGCCTTCATGCTTCGAAGCTATTGTGACATGAGGCTAAACGTACAAAAAGAAAAAAAGAAAAACAATAGTAGGTGAGAATAGCAGCGTAAATAAACTGAAGGTCATAAACACGGAGATTATAAAGAAAACTGATTGCTTCTGCCCATTTAATCACGGGTTGTTGTTCTTCTTAATGCTCTTACTCACGGGTTACTGCGCTGTTGTTGACTTGACTGTAGGTATCACTGGGATAAGGGCTAATCTGCACTTAACTTCTTGACATACATTTCGTCTCAAAAAGAGAACAGAAACGCAGATAACTTTTTAGGAAGCCGTGTACGAAATTCTGCAGAATGATGTCGTATAATCTCTCATGAGGGCCGTAGACTTGCAGCCGAGAGCAAAGAGCAGAACAGCATTCGTCGCAGCGATAGTAAATATTGAATCGAAAATGCTTATGGCATACGTCGTTATGAAGGTTGATTGGCATGTTTACAAATCTTCTGTAGTTTGTGCTGTATTTAGCCAAAAAAAAAAAAGGGGGACCCTTAAGCTTCGGCTTCAAGAATTGAACGCGATAGCGATATCCGGCCCCTAGTGCGCACTTCAACCACTAAGTGCATACTTATTAATGTGTATTGTTACACACACGCACACAGACACACACGCACGCACGCGCGCGCGCGCGCGCGAATGGTACAGGTATTTGGTCTAAAGCAAGAGTCACATGGCCTCCAAGATACACGCCGCGCGCCCGCCACCTCGGAGGCCATGAAGAGTCGAGACATATTTCTCACAATGCCTCACAGATGACAGCACATTATCTAGCGTTTGCTGTTTGTTTGATCAACGCCTCCTATAGAAAGCCGGCGTTGGCTTGATATGTTTTCCGCTAGATGGACATAGTTGTCCATTTTTAGAGCTGTTTGAAACTTCGTGTGTGTTTTTAGCGGCGATGGCTGCGCTATCTCGTCCTTTTTCGACGTAGTTTGATGGCCTCGCGAATGCGCATACTAATCGCCGAATGGGCTCGTTTTCGTCGTGACACCTGCCTAACAAAATGCGTTAAGGAGACTCCTTCACTACATGGCATTTATGTAGCGTTTTTTTTTTCCGAAGCAGCTGCAAGTAAGATCGTGGCTTTGTGGTAGGACACCTGCTTGCCACGCGAACGGCCGGGGTTCGATCCTCAATGGGACCGAAGATTTTATTCGTTATTTTATTCGCTTCTTTCTCGATTTTTTCGGTCACGGACGATTTTTCGCTCACAACCAACGGTGCCGACACCGTCCCCGACGCCGATACCGGAATTTCTGCGACACGAGCTCTCTAACGCTATCGCGTTAATGCATTAACTGCATTTCTTATATATCACTGGCTGTTGAAATTTCTTCGTTCCGCCTCTCGATGCATCAATTTGTACACCCCGCCAAAAACTGTGTCCGCATTATAGTTACGTCGACTAGGAAACGGAGCCATGCGTCCATTCTGCAGCTAATACGTGGTTAGACAGATAGCGTTTTGAATCGTTAGATTCCTTCATAAGAAATACGAACGTCTTAGAAATGTTCTTTTTCCTTCCGTACTATGCGTGCATGGAACGCGCTGTGTTGTCGTGATTCTTAGAGTTTGAATTCGTAAAGGGCTTCCGTGTAGCGACAGGCTACAGCGCTACATTCAGGTAGGTGGAAATTGTCGATATATAAATAGAAATTTTTTAGTGATAACGAACCTTTATCCTCCTTGAGAGCTTCTGCAGGACCAGTTTACGGTTTTTTTTTGGGGGGGGGGGGGGAGTAATGCTGACAGATTGGGATTTCTGCTTCTGGATTTGGCCGAGGTTGCATAACTATGATATATACCTTAGCTAGCTAAGGTATAACAGACTAGGTATTCTATCTATCTCAATAGAGTTGAAGGCGGGGCTAGTTTAGCGACTGTTGAGTCTTTCTTATCCCCTTTGCCCTCGTCAAAAGTGCGCTACTTCAGCTATAAGGTATGATGCTCCATCTATCAATTTAGCTAGTTGTCTAATTAGATAGATAGATAGATAGATAGATAGATAGATAGATAGATAGATAGATAGATAGATAGATAGATAGATAGATAGATAGATAGATAGATAGATAGATAGATAGATAGATAGATAGAAACGCTCAAAGTGCCTTGGTTTCGCTAAGAAATGCTGCGCATTTAAAGGGGCCCTGCAACACCTTTCTTTGTTATATTGGAATAGTCCCATTATTGACGTATGACTCTTCACGAGCCATATGCCGCAAAAATTTTTCGAATCCGTCAAGTCTAAGTGGTGTTACCAAATTATAGAGATCACGTTCCGCAGCTTTCTCTCTCAACTCAACGCAGCGAGCGCGCGGAAAGCTGCGCGCGGCGTGAGGGGAGGGAGGGAGGGCGGAGGTGCGAGGAGGCGACGTGCGCCGGCGGCATTTTTTTCATTTTTTTCTCTCTGGCGTCTCGGTGCAACCACGTGGTCTGTGCCGCCACTTCCGGTCGGCTTGCGTCGTTCTCGTCGAGCGGAGTCGATCGCGATGTGTATCGCGCGTGCTTGAAAACTGCGCGTCGGTTTGGTAATGTTGGGTGTGCACCTCGAACGCCGTAGTGTTTTCATCGCTCTGCCAACCATGGAAGCAAACGTGCGCGCTCGTTTGGAACGAATGACAGCTGAGATCGGTTTCGGCCCATACTCCGATACACCGCCTCGTAAGACGGCACTGGCAGACGACCCCGAAGCGCCGCCATTACCGGACGCCAGCATTGTTATCGGAGACACGCTGCGCCCGTGCCTCGGTCGGTCGTGAGAACGTGCCGACGATGCAGTTCTCAGCTGACGAGGCAACACTCGAACGGCTGCCACTCTCAACGGCAACCGGCGATGGTCAAAAGTACAGAAATATTCCGTTTTCGGCACTGCGCATGGCGAAGAAAACGGAACCACGCAACTACGAGCAGACGAGCTGTCGGTGAGACCGGAAGTGCTAATATTAATGTTTGTTCGGTGTTTTTAACGCGATAACATAATATAAACGTACATATTATATACTTATTGAACTCAAAATTAACAACGA